>NC_092634.1:34947899-35258216 GCF_039555335.1 Amphiura filiformis | reverse complement strand
CATCATTAACTTTAAAATGATTAGGTCCCCTACTTCATTTTGTTGCAATTGTGATTCTGGCAAGACCTTTAGCCAAAGTTCAACATTCAACATTATTGAGAACATTGCTAAAAGGTAATTGAACTAGTATACTAGAACCCAGAAGAACAAGTTGCTGGGTAAACTTGTATTGGGTTGAGGCAAATATAATATGGTGCTAATAAAAGTTGCTGGGTCAATTGAAAAAAAGTTCATCACAATGAGTGGAGCATGTTTTATTTATTACACATAGCTATAATAAGGGGAAAGCCCTGCAAACATTGTGACAAATTGAATTCTGGAGACCCTTGTGCAATAAAAAGGTGGAATAAGTTTTTATTACTTGAGAGATCAAAGTGGGAATTCTTCTTGATATTAAACAAAGAAGATATGGCTTTTTATTAATAGGTAAAACAATGAGGAATTATTCTTTTATTGTTCATAATGATACCAAACATCTTATCGGTTTGCTTTGCGCTAGAAGAATCACATCTCAATTAAACTGATTTGTATGAGCAATTTTGACATATATCAGTCTATTTAATAATCATATAAAGTCTCACCAATTTCACAAAATGTTGCTTCTGAAATAATATAAGTAAAAACAGTCTTAGATTAAACTTTTAAAGTTTACCAAATTTACCGTTTTAAAATTAATATATTGTCGCTGTCATACATGATTTTGTTAACTGCGGAATGGGATATTATGCATCAAATGTTAAATTTAACAACAACGGCTCACAGATGTAGTCAGAGGAAGAAGTTCATAACTTGTTTACTACTGTATATCAACAGTTATTTACTACTCCCAAATATCAACATTTAATTGGATTAAGAACAAAATATAAAGTTCGCATGTAATTGGATAGTAAAAAGGTACAAATTCTACAACCATGACATCACCCATACCAAACAAGTTCAAGTTTAAAATCAAACTTATCAACTTTCCTTCCTTCCGTTATTAGTCTCAATAGTCTGGCTGAGTTGTGAACAAAAGTCATTTCCATTTATGTTAAATCCTTAACAAAAGAATATTTAACAGGTTAAAGAACTCTGTTTTGTACTAAAGAGTAAATACTTTTAAGCCAATTATATACTCACAATTACCCCATAACAATGGTGTTACCATGGCAACCAAACAGGGTATTTAGAGTGATATAAATGTTTGTCTCCATTTGGATGGTTGCTGTTTGAGGTACATGATTTTTGGCCAAATCCAAGTTCATAATATATTTGTTCTGTTTAGAAATCAAACCAAACATAGAATTGCTATGATAAAGGTGGGTCTGTTTGGATCACTGATGTTTGAGGTACATGATATTTGGTCAAATTTAAAGTTCATAATATATTTGCTCTTTTTGGAAATACTGTCAAATACAAGTCAAATACTTTTCATATCAATATGCTTGAAATGTATAAAGGAGGGCAACTTGGGTTTAACCCCCTGTGCACTACCTGTCAATCTAACATTGCCACTGATTAGTCACTTACATGATATCTTCACTTTAATCACCAATCAGAATGGAGCTTTGCAAATAATTCACCCCATTTTTTTTGTGGTGAAATTATTCTAACAATGTTGCTGATTGGTCCAATTGATAATGAAAAGTTCTTTTTGGCCAATCGGCAGGTAGTTCTCATGGGGTTAAAAATATAATAATGTCTCCATCAAACATGTCATTAATGACAACATATCATAATACGGCTCCAAAAACACATCATTAATGGCAACCTATATTTTAACCCATTTACACAAATCACACATGTCTGGAAACAAAACATCCCTTGTCGATCCTGATCCTGATAACCTACAAATAAAATTAACTGGAAGTGAAATTAGTGCATGATTTCAAGTCATTCCTTATTTTCTCCAACTTGATTTTTATATGCCTGTAACTTTTTTGTTTTTCAGTGGCCAAAAGGTCCCCTCACTATGGACCACAATGGCCTCATCCCAATGGCATAGTCCAATAACCTCAATTAAACAATCATAGTGCAAAATTTGACCTCAAGTTGCAGAGTATAAGTTTTTGTACCCAAATTTTCAAAGGTCATTCAATGAATGTACAAATGTATTGGAGTTAAAGAACTGTGCCCCTGATAGATGAGCATGTTGTGGATCCTAGTGCCTTGAGCATAGTAAGTGATGATCCATGTTATCACTTTTAGTATCAGTTGCTATGGCAATTCAAAATTCTAAAATAGTAACAACACTAATAATTGTGTCAATGTTTAAAATCAACATGTAAACTTGATCCTGTTGTTCTTTATACACATCTTTGAAATTTCCACAAAGATATCATAAAAATGTATTCTACATTAAATCTAAACACCTGGAAAAGCGTAAGCATAACAATATCCGACAATGTCAACCGTGCGCAAAGCTGTTATGAAAAATTAGCCGTATTCATTGCTAAATCTACTATTTCAGCATGCGAGCCTGGAGCTGTACTAGATACATATCTTGTACTAGCTTCCATTATTATTTTGAAACAAAAAATAACACATTTTCGGTCAAGCTAGATAGTCATTGCTACTTACGAGCTACGATAGTGAAAATGTGATGATGTAAGCGTGTTGTGTGTTAAGAGCGCAATTCACTATGAAGAGTTAGAGAAGAGACCCAGAATCCTTTGCAACATGATGCATCACCTCATTACATCAATTGACACTCTTATTACTTTGTGTATGTTACCTTTGTTTTCATGTTGAAAACTAAGACTGGCTAATTGGGTCGATAGTCAAGAAATGAACATATTTTGTAAGATACGGTTGTGCTCTGTTCATTGAGGTACTTTTGATATAAAATTGGATCGGTTGAGCCCATATTTATTGGTCGAGCTATGAGTTTTAAAATATTGGACGAGACGTAGTCGAGTCCAATGTTTTACAACTCATAGCGAGACAATAAATATTGGGCGTAAAGCATCAATTTTATCATTATTATGTTTTGGATCCAATATTATCACAACTTGGATCCATCAAAACATAATAATGGCCACTATCGGATCAACCCATGTTGCACTAGTTAGCAAATCAGTACTGAAAATTGAAATGATAGAAATGCATTGTGGGAAGTGTAAGGTATCTTCTCTGATAAAAATGTGATATATCCAAAGGCTGCCTTGTGTAATTTTCATTAATTTTTTAATTTCAATTAATTTTATTAATTTTTTTTTGTTATTTTATGTTATGAGATACTTTGCAATTGCTAATTACCCTGCTAATTGCATGACACTAATTAGTGCAAGTTTTGTATTGAAAGTTTGTGATCATTTGATCATATAAACATAAGAAATACACTAAAATAAACTAACGATATTGATTTAAAAAGATGACGCAAGGCAGCAATGGCACCTCAACTCTTCATATCATACCTGTCATGTTAAAGTTTTTGATTTTATGGTAAGCTTTTCTGACACCTGATGGATATTAAATGTAAATGTGGCCTATTTTATCATCAACAGCAATTCATAAAAAGGGATAACTTGATTTCTAATATTCTGGGGGAGTTTTATTCCATAAAAATACTATTAAAACAAACCAGAACTATTTGTGATATAAAACATATACCTGTAATTTATATAGGACATGAATAGAATTAGTTCTTGGCATGTTTATTTTAATATCATTATCGGTCTATGTAGCACTTTTTTGCACAAATTTCATGAATCTCAAATGTGTTTATTTTAAATTTCTTGCTCTATATACCTGCATCTATTTTGAATTTTAAATATCATATCAAGCAAACACAAATTATGTGTTTTCAATAGCCACATGAATATCAGTTCAAACATTCAATTTTGTCAATAACAAAACAACTTTCATACATTCAACAAAAAGCTCAATCTGGTTCCAGTTATCAAAATAATGTAATTAAATCTAAAATTTCATTTCACCCAGGATTTTTACCCATCACACACATACAAAACAAATAATTGTGCATCATTTGGATGAAACCTGTTGAAGTCCAAAATGAGAAAAAGGAATATTTTGATTACTAGTAACTAGAATGAGTTGACCCCATTGGGGTTAGCCAGCAATAGCCTGCTTCATCATAATGAGTTGACCCCATTGGGGTTAGCTAGCAATAGCCTGCTTCATCATAATCATCATTATCTCTGCTGGGCTTTTTATTACCATAATAATCAGAGGTAAAATCCAGCAATCCCAAAATGCATTGCAAATAGCCAGGGATAGAAAAATAAGATGAGAGTGCGCCTTGTGGGATTTCGGAGATTCAAATCAATGCGTTTCTGCGGTTGCATCGCCAGTGTATGGACAAATCATGCTTCTACGCGTGTGCATATGCTGTGCAGGATGAGGTTACAGCACACGATTCAAATCTGCCACTGCAAAATCCCACATGGCGTTCTATACTCTCAACTTGAGATGAGACAGACTATATTAGTTCCTATAGCGCAAAGCACTCTGGGAAGGCATCCATCTACCCATCACCATAACAACAAGCTAAATTCAGGCCACTTCAGCACATTGGGAATTCACTGGCAAAAGCAATTTGTCTTGATTTTTTGACCATTTTAATAATAAACCCATACACCAGTGCTGTGTCATTGACCGGACTTGTGAAGAATATTTATTTTAACTTGTTTACCATAAAATTGAGGGCATTATTTAGAGCAGATAGATAAGATGTTTATCCACTAATATGTTGATAAAATCTACAAGTTTAAGTTTAATGCTAAGGTCTGAGAGGTAGCTGACCATCCATCCCAAATGGGCAGAGAAACAACACAATAATCTTGCAAATCAAGCAAGAGGACTTTTCTACAAATTTGACGAGATTGACCTCTCCTCTAAAATTATAGTCTTACTGTAAGCTTATTCAACAGCTTGATATATTTAAAAAAAAGGTCACACAATTGTGTACATAACCTGGTTTTGAACCCATAAAATTTGTCAAAACTTTCAAAATGATTACTAAAATTATCTTAATTTGCTCAATTAGGAATTATCTATAAGCTTCTTCTCAATGATAAATTTTGCAAATATGTTTTTACTTCCGATTATTAGCATTTATCTCCTTTTGTAAATATCGACTGCTCAGTGCCAAAACTGGGGGTAAGTGCAATAGCTGCCCTGTGAACATTTGGCAAATTACACACAGTATATTGTACTCATCTGCACATGGCAGCTATTGCACTTACTCACTTCATAGAACAACATGGCGGCGGTATGAAGCACGCGAGGGTGTCACCGTCCGGAATAAACGTTAAATTGACTGTCTAAATAATCACCAGAATCAGAAATATTGATACTGTCGACGTATTTAGCAGTTTCGGAACACACTGATCAAAATTTTGAATGAAATGGATACCAGAAGAAGAAAAAATCAAGGTGGAAATGATACGGCGGGTGATTCAAACAGCGGCGGAAGTAATGTGAGTACTGCACGTAACACTAGCGCTAAACAAAACGCAGCTGATCCAAGGCCGACTACAAGTAAATATTTCGCCGATGATTCCCGTAGTGCTAATGCCCAGCCTACTGGCAACGATAGTGCAAAGGATCAGGGCGTAAACGCATACATTAAACGATCGCTAGAAACCCTTATTACTGGACAGAATGAACTGAAGAAGGAACTGAATGATATTAAAGCTGCCGTGAATTTCCAAGGTGAGGAAATTAAAGACATAACAAAGGACACAAAACGCCTGGACATAATAGCAAAAAATCAGAAAGAAAAGATCGTATCAAATACAAGCAAAATCGCCGAGCTGCATGATCACATTAATAAGCTTGAAAGACATTCACGAAGAAGTAACATACGGATAATAGGATACCCCGAAAAAAAGGGGGAAAATGTCTTTGAGATAGTGGATACCATTTTGAAGGAGCAATTTGACAGAGGAGACATTGAAATAGAACGTGCTCATAGAGATGGAAAGTTTAGTCACGGTGTAAATCGACACATCTTGGTCAAATTTCTCCGGTATCAAGATAAAATGGACATTATGAACGAAAAGAAGGAGAAACTTAAGTATGAAAATTATCACATGGTAGAGGACCTAACGGTCAAGGATTTAAAGGAGAAAAAGGCGTTCTCTGAACGAGTAAAATTACTGTATAAGAAGAAAATTTATTTCCGGTTTGTCGCTGGTTACTGGAGGGACAAAAAAAGGGAAACAAGGCGCTTTTTATGCAGATGATACATACGGTCGAGATTATGGAGAATATACAGGCCCAATACACAGGAATTGCCGGCACACTGAACAACGAGACCATAGGGATGATCAGCGAGACCTTGGTGATGATCAACCAACTGGAAACGAGTTAGAATGATAGCTGCACCCCATGATAGACTAATCTTAACACATTATTATAGACACAATACTGTTTACAAGTATAATGAATGAAGACAGTTTGATAGCGGAGTTCCGCATCAATAAGTGAATCTCAACACCATAACTGAAAGTTTAAAGCGCAAACAATGAAAATAAACAAACATTAAATATTAAGAACTATTGAAAGAACTTTGCTATAAAAGCAAGGTGAACTCTTGAACTGATTGGTGAACATTTTGTAATATTTTCGGATGGGTAGACACCGCTAAACTGATCAAGTAGATCAGGATTTATCTTTTGATTACATTTTGTTATTTCAAATCTCGTTATTATTTAATATTATTATTTTTATTATTTGTACTTCTTATTTATGTCGTGTATAAATGTTGCATCTCTGAATGTCCGTGGGTTGAGAAATGTAAAAAACGTAAAGCAATCTTTATGTATATGAAGAAGAAAAAATAGACATTATATTCCTTCAGGAAACACATTGCTGTAAAACTTTAGAAAAACAGTGGAAAGGAGAATGGTCAAGTAATATTGTTTTTAGTCATGGAACAAACGACAGTAAAGGTGTAGCTATTTTAGTAAATCCAACAATTACATGTACGCTTGACCAAGTGATAAGTGACTCGGAAGGAAGATTCATTTTAGCAAAAGTTAGTATCGAAAAAAACCTTTTACCTTTTAAATGTGTACGCTCCCAATAATGACAAAGATCAAGTTATCTTTTATGATCAGTTAAGCAATATTATAGAAAAACATGTAATTAAAGAATACTTGATTATAGGAGGCGATATGAATTTAGCTATGGATATCACTTTGGATAGAAAATCTAAAAATAATACTATTAAGGATGAGCATAAGAATGGCGAATTTCCCTCAAACGTCTTCTTTTTAAAACAATTTAATAGACATTTTTCGTACAAGAAACCCTACCAAAATAGCTTACACATGGTCAACACGTAATCGCAATTCTGCATCAAGGATTGATTATTGGTTTATACCTCAGTCGCTTAAAATGAATATAGTAGATTGTAATATTGTACCAAGTATTATGTCCGATCACCAAACAATTATTATGAAGATTTCTTTGAGTGATACCGAGCCTCGTGGGCGGGTTTTGGAAGTTCAATAATAGTCTTCTAGAAGATGTTGATTATCATAATTTAATTAAAAGTGTCATTTCAGATGTTAAACGTGAATATGCTAACTTAAATGATCAACAATTTTGGGAATTTATGAAGTTCAAATTACGTATGGAAACCATATCATATTCAACCACAAAAATCGAGAAAGAAATGCACGTGAAAGATCTTTGAATAAAAGATTAATTGATCTTGAAGAAAAGATAAATAATGAACTTCAAGAAGAAATTGTACACGAGTATGCCGAAGTGAAGAAAAACTTAGAGGAAATATATAAATACAAAGTTAATGGTAGTATTGTGAGATCAAGAGACAGGTATTATGATGAAGGAGAAAAAAGCTCTAAATATTTTTTTAACTTGGAAAAAAGAAATGTTTCAAAAAAGGGAATTGATGAATTACTTGTAAATAATGTCCTTAAAACAACATCAAAAGATATTCTTGGTGAAATCAAAGTCTTTTATGAAGATCTTTTCTCAAGTAAACAAGATGGTGAAGGTTATGAAGATATTGAGGAATATTTAAATCAAATTGAGATTCCCAAGCTTTCTCCACAACAGCAAGAGCTCTGTGAAAAGCGTTTGACTTTGGACGAATGTTACAAAACCTTAAAAGATATGTCTAAAAATAAATCTCCTGGGAGTGATGGTTTCTCTAGTGAGTTTTACCTATGTTTCTGGGATTTGCTTGGAAATATTTTAGTTGACTCTTTAAATTTTGGTTACTTAAATGGTCAACTTTCAACAACGCAATCACAAGCAATAATTTCTCTTCTACCTAAGCCTGGAAAAGATCCAAAGCTTATCAAAAATTGGCGTCCAATATCATTATTAAATATCGATTACAAAATAGGTACAAAGGCAATTGCTAAACGAATGGAAGGTGTACTACCAAGTATTATAGGTAATCATCAAACAGCCTTTGTCAAAGGTAGATATATTGGAGAAAATATTCGTTTAGTTGAAGATATTCTGCAGTACACAAATGATAACCACATTCCTGGTATGTTACTTTTTGCCGATTTGGAGAAAGCTTTTGATTCTGTTGAATGGAGTTTTCTTATGGCAACCTTGAAAAATTTAATTTTGGTCCAAACCTGCTTTCATGGGTAAAATGTTTTTATTCAAATATTAAAAGTTGTGTAATAAATAAGGGTTTTCTACTGGTTGGTTTGATCTGACACGAGGTGTTCGCTCAAGGATGCCCGTTATCAACAGCATTATTCGTGTGTGTGATAGAAATGTTGGCTTTAATAACTTTGAAATGTAAGGATATTAATGGCATAGAACTCCCAAGTGGGTGGAGCTTAAGTGCTCCTTTTTGCAGATGATGCAACCTTTTTTCTATCCGATTCAAAATCTGTGGAGAATCTTGTAAGAGAAATAGATAAGTTTGGAAGGTTGTCTGGTTTGAAGATAAATTTGGAGAAAACAGAATTGATGAAGATAGGAAGTCTTAGACACTGTAATGATTATGTTTATGGTATTAAACCAACTAAGGAACCTGTAAAAATATTGGGCTTATTTGTTGGTTATGATAGTAAAAAATGTAATGAGTATAATATTCAACCAAGACTCACAAAATTAAAGGACAAATTAGATATTTGGAGACAAAGAGATCTAACACTTAGAGGAAAGGTCTTATTAGTAAAAAGTATTGGTATTTCACAAATGACTTATTTAATGTCCACAGATTATGTGAGTGGAAATGTGTTATCTGATGTTCAAAAGATACTGTATAACTTCTTATGGAGTGGAAAACCAGAAAAAATCAAACGTTCTGTTTTAATTGCACCAAAAGAAAGCGGAGGAATAGAGATGGTAAATATATTCAATACAGACAAAGCATTAAAGATAATGTGGCTAAAAAGATTTTTGAGTGAAGGTTATGCACCGTGGAAAGATGTCCCAAATTATTTCTTTAATAGAATGGGAGGTCTGGAGTTCCTGTTACAATGTAATGTTGATGATTCTGTTTTTCCTGCAAATTTCCCCCAGTTTTACAAAGAAGTCATTTTAAGCTGGCAAAGTTTTAAACAATGTAATAACAAAGAAACAATCAATTTGGAAGATGTATTGCATATGCCACTAAGTTATAACAAGTTGTTTTCAAAAGATGTAAACAAGTCTCTTAATAGAGCTCGAACAAGACTAATAAAGATTAAAGATATATTAGATGATAAAGGTTCATTTTATTCATACGAAAAGCTTTGTGAAAAATATGGACGATGTATTGATTTTGTAACATATTACGGTGTTATAAATAGTTTACCAAGGGAATGGAAATTAGAAATAAAGAAACTTTCTGAAACAGATATGGGAAAACTTAAAAGTATTGAAAAAAATATTTCGTTAGAAGTAAAGAAGTTAACAACTCGTGATGTATCTAAACAATTTAACATGTCACAATCAACAAAACCAGTAAATCAGAATTATTATGATCGTTTGTTTGATCATTTGGGTAATCTAAATTGGGAATACATTTGGACATTACCTTTTCAAATTACCACTGAAGAAAGAATGAGATTTTTTCAATATAAAATCCTTCATCGAATAATTCCAAGCAATAGTTATTTAAAGCTTATTAATCTGAAAGAGAACGAAAATTGTCATTTATGTCAAAATAAAGAAACAATTGATCACATGTTCTGGGAATGCCATCAAATAAACTCTTTTTGGATGGAGATAGAGACATGGTTAAATGGAAAGATACAGACTCGAATACATCTATGTTATAAAGATATAATTTTGGGACTGGAAGGACATTCAAGGTTCAAAGTGCTTAACTATATTATTCTGAGTGCTAAGTATTATTTATTTAGGAACAGGTTTTCAAATGAGAAACCATATATCGCCACGTTCTCACATTTTTTAAGTAAAAAAATTGAAGAAGAAAAAGCTTGTTTTCAGAGAATAAATAGATTGAATATCTTTCGTCTGAAATGGGAAGGTTTTGTGTAAGAAAATAATGTAACAACAAAGTAATTATATATAAATATAACATATTAATTATTATTGTCTTTCTCATGTGCCCACGGACAAACAAAGTATTTAAACGAATTTAAAAATATGCATAATATTGTATTGTACTAGTGATATAAGAGATGCTTTTGTATTTTGTGTGTGTTGTTTTTATTCTTTCTATCTTTTGTTTATTTTTTCTCAAGTTATTTGTCTTTTGTCCTGTTTAATCTAAAAGCAAAATGAATAAAAAAAAAATAAAAAAAAAAAAAAAAAAAAAAAAAAAAAAAAAAAAAAAAAAAAAACTTACTCACTTCTGGCACTGAGCACTCGATATAAAGATAAATACACATAATATGAAAACATTACTAATAATGAAATTATCATTTCCATTTTGGGTAATAGCCCATTTATAAGATTATCATTATCTTTATGGACTGGATAATCTGTTTTTAAATGGCAGAACAAAATTGGTTCATTTGCTGAATAAATCGGCTATAAATTCCAACCATTGATTATGGCATTATGCTCCTCTTTATCCAATATAGTCAAAACACGTTCCTGAAAGTCCAAGGTGTTTCTATAAATCGTCTTTTCAAAATAACACAATTCTATGCAATAAGTAGAAAACCTTACAAAATACTTCATTAAACACACAAATAGATATTTAATTACTGTCACACAAACCCTCAATATCCAATAATCAATAAAAGTGTTTATATTCCAAAGAACAAATGCGACACATCCAGACGACCTCAGTTGACATCGTATCTAGCCTTGATACTCTGTTTGAACCATCCAACTCTGTCAGAAATAACACTTTCATTTCATTTATTCCATCATTGATTGAATAGGGATGTCATGTGTTTTGAAGAGCCCATTCAATTCAATCTATTTATCTATCCAACACAAGCATTCTTGTAGATACCAGATCAAAGACAAACCGTTGATCATTCATTCCTAAAAATTCAAGTTATACTTCTGCAGGTGTGAGGTTTGTGACATAATTGAACACTATTTACTGCACTTACCCAAAACATGAACTTATTACCCTAAAGGATTCAAAAATAAAATTTATAATGACTTTTATTTATAATCTATTCACTTCAACAAACATGGGAGTATAACATGTATATGTTTGTACAATTAATTTCTTTTTCAGGAATACATATCACACATAGCGAACTAAATATTTTTTAATGATGTCAATATTTTATAGAACTAAATATTTAAATGAACGCACTGTAAGCTAAGCAAAAATAGTTCTGTATATAACACCAAAAGAAGGACTTTCAAATTTTGTACAAAAACTCATATTCCACAACTCCAGGTCAACTTTGAAACTCTGATTATTGAATAGAGGTTATTGAACGATGCCTTTATAATGATATTTTGAATATCAGAAATGAGACCATTTTAGCTATATAGTGAAACATAGTATCGAGCACTATCTTCAGCTGTTTTGATTAACTATATATTATAGTGAAAATATACATGTGTTTGCAATGACTTTTAGATATTAACATTTACCCGAATAAACAACAAAAAAAGAAACCGGGAGACGGACCATTAAACATGTAAATTGTTGTACCCATTTCTATATATCAACCCCATTTGAAAAAGTCAATCACTTTGTAATAATTGCACCAATATTTCAGACCATATTTATTGCTCACATCTGTATCTTGCGCTTCAGTCAGTGTGCAGCAATCGTGCTCACAGCGCTGACCTCGCATTTTCTAAACCGCGATCGTAGGATGTCAACCCTGTGAAATACGTCATAGGAAAGGTCTGCCCTATGTCATATATCTTCGAGGCTATTTCCGGGTTGGTATGCAGAGCTGCGACAAAATGGCGAGGTAAGTTGAAATGTCCAGATTCTTACGAGTATTTTAAGTCCAAATTTGATGAGTTTCGGTCCCGGGGGGGCCACTGGTCATTGACAAGGGGGTATCATGCGTGGCCAAAAAATCACGTAAAAAGGGTCTTTTTTCACGATCAGGCACTGTACGTGCGTGATCGTGAATAGGGTGTCAAAAACATGGAAATTAGAGAATAAGGGTATCTTTTTCACAACAGATTTACGTATTTAGGGTCCGTCCAGACTCCAGTCCTTCATAAGTTTCATGTCCTTCATGTTTATCCCCAGACTTGACTGTGTAGTTCTCTGTTTAGTCTCTTTTTAAGTCCATAAAGATTGCCGACTTCGCCCAGCTGGCCCTGTTAATATTTTTCCATTAACCCATTCAATGCTACACAACCCTACAACATGCAGTGATGTACACATGCAGTACATGTACAATGTACATGCACAGCACGTGTATACTCTGATTTTAAGAGTTTCAATTCTCCTTTATAAATTCCAAAGTTTCTCATTTCATTTTAAAATATTTTTACTATTATTTGAATTTTCTATCTTGTATTCTGGATAAAAATAAAGATTTTCAAGCTAATTTTCATGTTGTATACAATTATTTAACCACAAATATCTACGGTAGAGAGAGGATTGATTGACTTGACCTGTGACCTATTATCCACAAAATAAATAAATAAAAACATGCATGTTAATATCGTCAAAGACATCAGATTTTTGTCAGAATTTTGTCACAATAAGTGATCTTGATTTTATTTAAAAAACAAATTTTAAACTTTTGAATAAATTGTGAAAACATCAAATGAATATTAAAAGGTAAGCATGGTAAGATGGATATGGTGCAGAATTAAAATACGTTTTTGGATTGGTATCAAATTCTGCAGTCATACACGAATCCTGCAAGTCTTGGCTGAACTGGCTGAATCTCAGTCGCTATTTACCGACTTATTTTCATCCTAATACTTTATTCAACTTATGAAATAATACCACTATTATTCATCCGATTCCTTCCAGAAGTAGGCCTTAATTGTTGTCATTTTAAGCTTTTAAAATAAATTATTAATATTATGCACTTTTCATCTTTTCGCAATAAGGCCTAGGTCATAAAAAACTCTGACCACTATTTTATGATTTTTGTCTCACTTTGAAACATCATGATTTGTAGGTCTATAATAATATTTGGAGGATGGAGAATAAATTGTCGAAACTTTAATAGGGCCTACAAAAATCTCTATTTTCTTTTCTTCATTGTTGTCTTTTCTTAGTTCGAGTTTTGTAAATTTTCTTTTCATTTAATTCCCTCTTAGGCTCTCTGATACTATAAATCAGCTTAAAATAATGTAACGTTTATTTTTTAATTTTAAAATAGCTCATATTCTGCCCTGGTAGCAGAGCCATTCTGATAAATCTGAGTTACTAAGAAATCAATGAAAATGGAGCTTCAAGTAGTAGGGTACCTGCAGGTAATATGGGACCATTAAGGACGTTTAGCTTATTTGCATAAAAAATAAAGAAGATATGCCCACAAGAGATTGTTATGATGAACAACCTGTCCTTTAAGATTAATAAAACAGGCAATGTTACCTTGTTTTTATGTTTGTTTGGACGCTATGACGTCAAAATTACGTCATCGTCAAGTGTCCCATATTACCTGCATGTGCAGGTAATATGGGACACTGTGTTATCTCTATGGTGAAAATCAAAAGTTCAGAAAATCACTCTTTTGTTCTAAAAACATTTTTGTTACATGATTTTGAATGTTAAATGCAAATTTCTACAAGAAAATTCAATTTTCTAAATAGTTTTGCTTTTCGCATTGACAATGCACACAATTTCCTATGTGTCCCATATTACCTGCACCCATTCAGTTGAAAATCAGAGAAAATAATCATTTATAAAGGAAAGTGCCACTTGTCAGTGGAATTTTACCTGCTGATAAGCTTAACCCATCACCTAAAGATCATAAAAATGACAAATGCCCCTCAGTACCAGAGTTTTTGGATACACAATCATAAAATGTGACGTCATTGATTTTATATCAGGCCAAAAAAAGCGACATAATTTTTTGGGCAATTTCACTCTTTTGGCATTGATTTCCAAGAGTTTGATACACAGACTCCAAAACTGCATTTCTAGAAGCACAATTGATGTCTCTAAACACTTAACATATCAACTTAAAGTGTTTACCTTCTCTAAGCTACTTTTTGTTAAAATGAGAACAGGTGTCCCATATTACCTGCTGTCCCATATTACCTGCACCTACCCTATTACTTGCTTAGGGGGTCGAAAATATATGTTTTACTTGCTAAGGGGTAAAAAAACGCCAATACTTGTTTAGGGTAGGATATTACACTTGTTATACTTATTTAGGGGTGTATTTTCAGTCGTTGCACATACTTGTTTAGGGTGCTTTTTGAAACTCCATGGCCACGCATGATACCCCCTTGTCAATGACCAGTGGCCCCCCCGGGGTTTCGGTGATCGTAAAGTGATGAAATATTGGTTGGAAGTTTCGGGTGGGTTTGAAGAATTGTGTGACATGAGTAGTTTGTAACTATCCGTTTGACCGGGTCAAGAAATTGACGTTAATTTCGTTGTGTTTTTGTTGTAGTTGAGAGATGAAGCTTTTGTTTGTTTTCATAATCATTGGGGACCGACAAGTTCCAATAATAAAAATCCATGACGAAATTACCATTTTCCGGCCATTTTATACAATTCAATCGGCACTTGCGTACGATTTAACATGGTATTCCCAGATTATACACTGTATATGACGTGTTTTATAAATTTAATTCAGCTCTCAGTAATGACATCTCAGGTCAGGAAACTGATAACTGGTTAAAATTTTGAATTCATCAACTTTTATTTATGGAATCCGAATCTCAAACTATCATGAAGAAGTGTTTATACTGAAATCATGAAGAAATATAGCCTATAGTATAAATAATGGATGGATAAATGCATTCATCGTCTCCAACATTGCAACAACAATCAATGACAACAAACGTAAATGCTAGATCTCTCTTACAATTCATGAATATTGATTGCGGTATCGGTCTCTGATGTATAAATGTCGATCTCGGTCTCGGACCTTAAAAATCGGTGGTCCCAAGTGTTTTTTAAGTTTGAAACCTGTAGAGACGTCGATACGATTTTGTTGGACATTGCATATTTTTAACTCACAATAATATTAATATGCACCCAACTTAATGTGTACTCTACTGCCAACTATCATGATAACAGTGGCAGCAAGGGATTTTTTTTCTGTGGGGGGGTAAAGTGATTTTTTGGGGGGGTCAAATAAAAAAATTTGCAAAAAATTGCCGCAAAATTGGAAATTTTTGTAAAATCCTCGCCGAAAAAGTCTTCTAAGAATGATGAATCCGATTTTGTTTTTATGGGGCTCTAGTATTAATACCTGATATCTTCATTTTTTATTACAGGTGCTCGCCAGATTAGGGGCTCTGCAAGTTGTTATCGTTGACTCGCTCACCAAATACTTAGATTATGGACATGTTTGATATTTACAAAGACGCGGTTGACTGGTCGTACATGTCACTCCATTCTACATGTACAAGCAAGGAGAAATGGTTCAAGCAGATGGCTATTGAATATGATGTCGAAATAGGAATAGGAATTTAGCCAGATATTATTTCTTCATGTCGGATCAAACGCATTAAATTCCGAATTTGTTTCTCGAACTGTCGCAGAATTTACAGAGTTATGTTCCACAATTAAGACAATATACAAGTACCCTGATACTCTTAAAGCTTCTCATTAACAATGTCATCCACAGATGCATGCAGTTCTACTGTTCTGACTTGGACAATTAATGCATCCATAAAATTACTTGACATTCAAATGCAGAATGTTTGTGCAGGCCTGGGCACAAATTATTACTTCACGTTTGCAAGTGAAACACTTTGAAAGCCAGACTGTTCCGAACATGATCTGCTTCATCTGAACAGAGATGAGGGGAACTATAATTTACAGAACAAGTTGCTGATGAAATCCTGCGGTGTTGCAGCATCAGGGATTACCGTGTATACCCCTCGGTTTATGTGTCGTCCTTTGACAAGGCAGAAATGTGCAACAAAAAAAGCCAGAAAAAGACGGTGTTATTTGCAGCTAATAATTATTTAATCATTATTATTTATAATAATAATTAGGCCTAAAAATTGTTTGATTGGCGTAGCCCAACCTACCCTAAAAGTAGGCCTTGCCCTATTTTTTATGTTACACCAATCAAACAATTTTTAGGCCTGATGCCCTTTTTTTTCTATTTAATAAAAAAGAAAAATATAACAAACTTGGAATTTTCATGTGTATAATTTTTGTTGTATGATTCATTCATCCGTATTGACTAGTAGTATACGAATAGAATACTGAATCCCACAAAAAATATTATTCCCACAAAAAAAATATATATTCTCACAGAAAAATAACTTAAACCAGAAAAAATATTCTGGGATTAATGGTTTTTTTTCTGGAAAAATATTTTTCCTGGATAAATACTTTTTCGGAGCAAAATGTTTTTTCCAGGATAAATATTTTTTGGGGGATAAATATTTTTTTCTGGGAAAAATATTTTGTTCTGGGAAAACTTTTTTGTAAGAAAACCAATTTTTCTGGGAGTAACATTTTTCTGGGAAAAATATTGGCCCTCGGGCAACGAAAAAAGAAAACCCTGTTCTATGAAAAAATTCCTGTACAAATGAATGCCGACCCAAATTTCGGAAATTTCAGGAATTTTTTTTTTGTATTTTCTCAAATTGCAATTTATTTACAGATTTTAGTCATTTTTTGGGTCATTAAAAAACCCGAAAAAAACCAACCCCAAAACGACCGATCGACCCTACTTGAAAGGTCCGTCTGCCCGTAGAACAGGGTTTCTTTTTTTCGTTGCCTCATGTTAATTTTGGCCCAAAGTATATAATGGATTTTCTGTTTTTGTTTGTTTTATTTTTTTTTTGCTGATGGGGGGAATAAAAAAAATGAACCCAGCCCTCTTGCCCTCCCCCCACCATAGGCTGCTCCCTTTGACCTTTCAAAATTTATCTGGAAAAAATATTTTCCTGGATAAATACTTTTTCGAGCAAAGTGTTTTTCTGTGATAAATATTTTTTGGAATAAATATTTTTCTGAGAAAATATTTTGTTCTGGGAAAAGTATTTTTTTCTGGGAAAAATATTTTTCTGGGATTAATATTTTTCTGGGAAAAATATTGACCCTCATGGTAATTTTGGCCCAAAGTAATGGATTTTCTGTTGTTTTTTGCACTTTTTTTTTTTTTTTTTTTTTTTGGCTGAGCTGACTGGGGAAGGGGGGATAAAAAATTTGACCAAGCCCTCTTGCCCTCCCCTACCATAGGCTACCCCTTTGACCTTTCAAAATTGCCTTCTAACCCCCCCAGCTCTTAGTATTGTCACACATGTTATTATATTAAAGAGTTTTAAAAAATTATTTATTTTATTTATCCCTTTTTAAAGGGATTTTTATTGTTTTACGTGCCACGTGATTATAACCAACCAATCACTGCGCGTGATTTAGCCCAGTCAAGGTCATGATTTCTGATCAAAACAAACGCGATGATCGGCGGTCTGACAGTCCGGTCTCAAAATGAAAAGTACAAATTATATCTATCCGTTTGACCAGGTAAAATATCTTCATGATATCGGAGTTGAATTTTTCAATGCAAAAGATTACAAATTATGTATTTTGTCAAGTGATATCAAGGACCGGCATTCTGAAAATCAGATATTTGCGTTAAATTTCGTGAGAAAATATCCAAAACCATACTATTTAAATTTTTTACCAAAAAACATTGCTTGTATTTCCAACAATGCAATATATTTTGCATGAATCTATGCATATGGATAGATAATATCATCCCTATCCTGGCATATAATGAGCAAATTTCCATCGATTTATGATTCTAAACATTAAAAAACGAAGTTTTCCTGGGCTAACTTTTCAGGGTCAAACTCTGCTTCGTAACAGCGTGAGTACTTCCGGGTCAATGGTGTGGGTTAGAAAAGCAACGTAATTGCGTGTGCCTGCATACTGACTGGCTTAAATGTTAGACAAATAACTGGCGACATGATGGTGTAGCTCCAAAAGAGCAAATTATGAGATCATTTATTGTAGCCATGGAGCTGATATAAGCTGATTCGATGGGATGATCATGATTATGATGATGATGATAATAATAATGTATCTTTTTCAAACAACTGATCATTAAGACCTTCACATGAATTGTTCAGTTATTTTTATAAAGAACAATAATGATTATGACTATTTAAGAGCATTTGATAAAGAGGAGGAGTGTTTCCTGGTTTAATATTACATTCCAATAATTGTTCAAGAGACCAGCTTGGGTTAACTTCTTGTGATTAGAGGATTTAAAAGTTCAGAAATGATGTTCAGGTCATCATTAACATCATCCAATGACAACAATGATGAATATGGGTAATGCGAATAATGATGATGACCATGATAACGATGCAAAGATGATAAGACTACTACTGCTGATGATAATGCTGATGATGATAAGATTTTCATCCTGCATATTTACACAGAGTGCTATCTACTGAAGATAGCACAAAGTTCTATTTACTGAAGAGAGCACAAAGTGCTATCTACTAAAGATAGTTGAAGATATAACAAAAAGCAATCTACAAAGTGCTATCTCCTGAAGATAACACAAAGTTCTATTTACTGAAAATAGCCAAAGTAAAATCTACTGAAGATAACACAAAGTGCTATCTACTGAAGATAACTAAGTGCTATATACTGATTGCAATTTGCTTGCCAAGCTTCTCAATTCTCAGTACAAAATTACACAACTTTTGATTAGCTTTTAGCTTAAAATAGTACTTTCAAATCAACCAGACGAAACCATCATAAAGATGAAATCTTCCGATATGAAGATAACATCAATTGATTATGCAATAACAGCGATAACCAACTTCCTTCAACATTAAATTACACAACTAATAAGCGTAGACAAACCATGCCACATTCAATGAATAAAGAAAGAACCTATACAGAGCAAGACACAACTTGTTATCAGGAGATGGCATCAAGTAATGTTGCAACTTCCGACATGGAGAAGAAAGAGCCGATCTTGTTTTTATCCTTTCATCTTGTTCTTGGCAGATGGGATGGAATTAGTATCTCAAACATCCCAATCTATCAGCCACAGTTCTTTAACCCCTATATCCAACTACACATATTAAATGACCTTTAGATGTGTTGGGTACAAAAACTCATCCACTATAATATGAGGTCAAATTTTGAGCTATGTAGTGTAAATGGAGTTTAATTGAAATTGGTCCTTGCATATTAGACTATTATGTCACATACTGGTTGCTTTTGTGTCGCATTTCTGATTAGCATCGATATTACTTTATCCTCACTCTCACCAAATCACACATCTTTACCTTCAACCTACATCTGAGATGTACACAGTTAAGTAAAATTTATTGCACTCTTATTTAGTTTTACAGAAAGCAACCTAATTTTTCAGTGTTTGATTCCCTGATCATCGCCACACAATGGCGATGTGCTGTCTGATCTGAGTAAACATGAATGTGTTGAAACTGACATCCTGGTTTCAACACAACTACGGCAATGTAGACGATGAGCCACTGTAACGAAGCATATATCACACTTTAATCGTCAAAATCAGTGCCTCCATGCAGCGCCCAAACATGAAGATGACCATGTTGAGTCTAACTATTTAGTCACGGAGCAACTATAGAAACTAAGTCGGATGTAGACTACACTAGAATCTCAAATATGACAATTTTTAGGACACAGTTCCTTAACCCCAATATGCTTCTACACTTGAAGAATGACCTTAGAATGTGGCGAGTACAAAAACTCATGTTCCACAACTTGACGACAAAAATTGAGCTTTGCTTGTTTAATGGAGGTCATTAAGCTATGCCATTGGGGTGAGATCATCACTGCTTATAGCGATAGCGCTTTCTACAACCATTTGGGCTATTCCAGTTGAAATCCATACACCCTCTATGACAGACATGTCCCTAATCCCCCACACAGAGAGTGTGGATTTCAACTGGAATTTCAACTACAATAGCCCATTACATTTCATCACATTCATCATCAAAATCAGTGGCTTGTCACAGTATCCCAATGAAGCTTGAACTTTTAATCATTTTTTGCCCATTAATAGCTAGCCTTACCAATGATGAATTACTCTCAAAAGGTGAAGTTCACACTATAGCACACTATGGCAATTGCCAGATGGTGATACTGCACACCGTTTACATTAAGGACATATGGAGGAGTCACGCCTCATTTTGGCAACTTTCAGATTCTTAATTAAAACATATTTTTGTCTTTACGTAAGATTACATATGAGGCAAGCAGACATCTGTGATAACTTATCTCTTTTAAGATTCTCATTAAGTTTACATTTATAATATAACTGCCATTTTCAAGTCATTGAGGCAAAAATTTGAAGGGAAAAAATGATTGAATACCTCCAAATCACCTTAAAAGTAATAAGCGTGCCAGAAATTTGCTATAAAAACTTGTGTGTGTTTTGCGGCTAGTAAATGACGCAAAAATGATTAAGTATGTAGCGGATGCTGCTTATATTGTCGTTGGAATGCGTCATTACATCGTATATACATCACAGTCATGCTTGTAACACCTTAATGTTGATGATCTGTGTTTATGGTGTGAGATATAGTGATTAGTCAAGTTGAAGATAGTCAATGACAAAAAATGTCCTTCCATATATCTTTCATTTCATACTCTTGCTTATATTTCATTAAAAGAACCACTGAACCAATACAAGGCATGGTTGTACATTTGAATGCTGTGACACATACCTATCTGAAGAGCCACTGAACAGGTACTACTTTTGAACTCGGTTAAAAGCATTTTATGATGGGATTCCAAAAAGGGGCATCAAAGTATGGAATTCCAGAATTTTTTTGACAATATTGTTGAATCTTCTTGAAAGTTTTTTGTACTAATCTTAACTCTTTATAAAAGGTTAGCTCACATATAATTATTGATGTGTTGAATGGGTTACTCAACTTCCAATAGGCACACCTGTACACTATTCATCAGTTTTATTCTTAACAGTCCCTTGTACACTCAAATATCCAACTTGTTCTGCTTCAAACATGGCCTCTCCTCCCCCTCTCTCAAATCAAAATGACAAGCCCAACTTCATCTTCCAAACTATGACAGCTTTTCTATAACATAATCATTCCAAAAACTATATTGAATTCACGATATATAATAACTACTCGCTAAAGAACTTATTATTAAAGCTAGTATTTTTGAAACGTTTGAAATGCACAAGTGTCCTGTCTTCAGTAGACAGCAAATACAATTAGGCACCATAGGAGCCAGAATGAATAAATGGGCTATTCCTGTTGAAATCCATACACCCCCTGTGGAAGACATGATCTTAATCTCCCACACATGGGGGTGTAGATTTCAAATGGAGTCACCCAATCAGGTAACTCAATTTAAAATACATACTCCCTGTGTGGAAGATTTAAGGTCATGTCTTCCATAGGGGGTGGGGATTTCAACTGGAACTGCCCATTGCAAACTTAGGGTTGTTCACCACCACAACCTTTTTCTTCAATTCCAATCCATTACTTCTCCTAATGACACCCAAGATCACTAAATCAACTCAAATAGTTTTTCTTCGTCATATCGATTCATTTTTCTAACTCTCCATCCCGTATGCCCGTCATATAACTTGACAAGTTTCGCAAACATAACTGTCAATTTCACTGATGATAAAACAAACTTAGTATTATTGGCATTAAGTATACAATGACCTATCTCTTGTCCTCCAAACCTCCATAAAGTACCACCACGATGGCGCCTTGATATGGTACTGATGGCGCTTTAGAGTAAGCTCATCTACCGTGTAATTATCGCAAATCCGAGAAGTACCATCGACAAACGTTTGTACTGAAGCAACGTTGGCTAGTAGTCTAAAAAACTAAAACTATAAAAGATTTCACACCCTCATACGATGAATCTATCGCATCACATATTTGGGCTATTCCAGTTGAAATCCATACACCCCTTATGGAAGACATGTCATTAATCTCCCACACAGGGGGTGTAGATTTCAAATGGAGTCACCCATTCAGGTATCCCTATTTGAAATCCACACCCCCCTGTGTGGACGATTAAGGTCATGTCTTCCATAGGGATGATGGATTTCAACTGGAATAGCGCATTGTAGACAGATGGGCACTCATACAAAATCTTGTCTCATCTTTGTAATTGCTATTGGTTTTAGCATCAATTTACTAAAGTGCAGTCTTACGAGAAATGTACTCAATGAAGTGAAACTTTATTATGTAACAATTAAACTTAATGAAATTTACTTATTTATGACCTAATTGTGATTGATTTGTCCAGTCTACTATCCTTTTGAAATTAAAGTTGATACATTAGTAATCCAACTCAGGAATAAGGTAGTATAAACTTAATCTTAAGCTGTGCCTGAGCAATTATTCAGCAAGTTCACCTAAAGACAGGTAGAAGATTTTTAACCAAAAATGTGATGCTTCAATAGGCCTATACAAATTCTTATTTTGACAGGAGACTAGTTAACCTCATGAGTGCTACCTGCTGATTGGCTACAAGAATACTATTACAATTTATTGAGCCAATCAGCAACATGGTAAGAATGGTGGTAGGGTTGAAGAGGATTGAGCTTAAAGATAAAGAAGATGTATTTTAATTGGTCACTCAGATGATTTTATCACATAATTAGACCAATCAGAAACACTGTAAGAAAGGCATCAGTTCTCAGGGGGTTAAATCTTCTTCAAATCACCTCTTGTCAATATTATTCTTTGAATTATGGACTATGTATATTCCCCACTCAGGACAATGTCCATCTTGTCCATTGTCCACTCCAAAGTCTGGACATTATCCATTAAGGACTCTGTTATTATAACAAACCAATTGCCATGCAAAACAAACATGCGCCAGTGTTGCCAAACCAATTATAGCCCAAAGTGCAGTTCAAATCAGCAAAAAAACCACCCAATTTTTCTCTAAACCATTTCTATGTGACGTGAGAGGAAACAACCAAAAAATGCTTGTAGCTGCAGTTTGAAAGTCACCCAAGTTTTCTCTTAACCACTGGTTTCTTTGTGAGGCAATGGCCAAAAATCATGGCTGAAGTTTGAAAATTACCCAATGTTTCTCCTAATATTGGCTTCCATGGGGCAATAATGTCAAAATGAACAGCCGAACGTCATAAATCTCCCAATTGGGCTTAAAAATCAAGAAATCGGCAACCCAGACATACACCTGTTAATGAATCACTATTTCAACTTGCGCTGAAATTTTTTCAACTTTTCACAACAAAACACTCGGGAACAATTCACTCATCCTATCATCAAACAAGTTTCAACGCCGTAGTAGTCATCATCGCACTTCATCTCACCGCTCTTGTCATCTTTTCAAGCAGGCCTTTGAGGATGACCGCTTATTTTTTCGCTAGATCGTCGCTCCCCAGGTAAAATGTATGTATGCTCTCGCCCAGGGTGTCGTTCGGTTACAATAACAAAACAATAACATTCAAGCAGTGCGCATCTTTTACACGCAAAAAAAACAACAATCGCCGGCGGGTTTTAGCCATGAAATGCGACCGGCTTACGATAAAGGGTTTGTGACACAATTATGCAAGTGGGGTTCAGTTATATAAAATATATAACATGAGTCATAATGGTCAGGCAAATGGGGCATAACGAATGCAGTAAATCACCTCCGATGTAATTTTGCTACATTTTGCTGCCAAATGGTCGTTGCTTCTGATCACCGTGACTGAATGATTCATGAGGTTCGGGGGCAACAGTAATAATAATGTGTAAGAAGCAGTGTTGTGCCCTAAAGAGTCATTCCAGAACATTAATAATGACACGCTGGGTATTTGTTATGAAAACACGGGATAAGCAATTTGAGGGAAGTTAAGCTAAAGGTATCATCGATGGTTACGTGTTTGAAGGCTATTTGCAGCTGTTTTGATACAACTGATGATAGTACACTGAATGAACAGCTTGTGTTCCTTGAGGTGTGGGGTGGGTGTGTGGGGTGTTTGCATGTGGGTGCATGTGGGGGGTGGGGG
This sequence comes from Amphiura filiformis, assembly GCF_039555335.1. Lineage (NCBI taxonomy): Eukaryota > Metazoa > Echinodermata > Ophiuroidea > Amphilepidida > Amphiuridae > Amphiura > Amphiura filiformis. Next base: position 35,233,761 of record NC_092634.1, on the reverse strand, counting down.
TGGGGGTATGTGTGTGCAGGGATTGGTGTGTGTTCAATGATTCCAGGCAATATACCTACATGCAGGAAATACACAATGCTAATTTGCAACAACTGTTTTGCTAGAACTAATGATAATGCACCAAATAAACAGCTTGTATTCCTTGAGGTGGGGGTGTGTGTGGGGGGAGGGTGTTTGCATGTAGGGGTGGGGTGTGTGGGGGTGGGTGTATTTTCAATGATTCCAGGCATTGCATACAAGCAGGAAATGTACAATGCTATTTCAAAACAACTGTTTGCTTGTGGGTGGTTCCATATGCCCGTTTGCATGTTTGTCTGTTTGTTTGTTTGCAGGATTTAAATTTGTTTGGTCCATCTTTTTCTCCTCACTCTTCCCACAATCTACCTACGGATTCAATTTATCTATTTGACCATCAACTCAACAACGTGAAATCCAAGACACATTTAACCCCCTGAGCACTACCTGCCGATCTAACATTGCCTCTGATTGGTCAATTACATGATATTTTCACTTTAATCACCAATCAGAATGGAGCTTTGTAAATAACTTACCCCAATTTTTTTGCGTGGTGAAATTATTCTAACAATGTTGCTGATTGGGCCAATTGATAATTAAAACTTCTTTTTGGCCAATCGGCAGGTAGTTCTCATAGGGTTAATGCCATCTCCTCCATATTAGCACCACCATCCAAAATAAAAGACCTCAAGATATTCAAATAGATTTGACAACAAACTGCTCTAGCCAAACGTCTGGCGAATCGTCCAAAGAACAGCGGTATTGAGTTACAATGTGACAACACTAGACCGTCTTGACAATTGCTCTTTTCTACTCTTGCAACTTCACTGAAATAAAAAGAAATCACACAAAACGGCTACTTAAACAGCAAACATCATTGTAAGCACTGTCTCCTTCAACACTGGCAAACACCTAATCTGGCCCTCTTTTCTATCGTTCAACCTCCTCAATGCTGTTTTTCCCAACTCCCTTTTCTGATGCTCAATTCAAAACAAGATTTGTCCTTTCTGAAAATCTCATTTTTCTTTTTGGCAGACATAGCCCTTGTACCCAAGAGAAATTAAAAGGAAATATAGCGCAGGTCGAGGAGCGAATTAAAATGGCCGCAAATAAAGATAGCAGCCAAATTAAGGAGTCAAGGTGTATCAGAGTGCCAATAGGCAAAGGACAATTACTAGAGTGTTGTTTACCAAAAGAGAAAATCAGTTTGTGGCAATGAGAATGTCTTTCTTGGTCATCTGTTAGTGAGTGGGTGTCATGGTGGAGAAAAAAAGGAAGATAACTTTATTTTTACAAAGAACAAAAAGAAAATTGTCAATATCTAGAAACACTAGAGAATCATCAGTCAGTCTACCAATAGCATTTACACCACTGATGATGAAGAATGGTTTCTCTGAAATATTTGGTTCAAACAGTGAGAGTGTTGTTGACCAGTTTTAAAAATTACTTTTGAACTTTATTTTTAAGAAAGTGGTAAAAAAGTTAAGTTTTTTCATCTTTGCATCTTTTTTCTTATATTAAAAAAAACCGTTTGTTTGTTTTTGTTCTATTATTGTTTACAGCGTGCATTATGTCATCGTAACTTCAAAGTTGTCAGCACACATATCCGGCTGTGACAGAAATTGACCACGACCTCAATGCCTGCTTATATTATAGAACGATGGGGCATTAATGTCATTAAACTCGCATCTTTGGCATGTTTCCATCTTTCTAATCTCATCTACAACTTGCAATTTAACACTTTTCATTTAGGATGACAAGTATGGAGAATAAAGTCAAAATCTTGATGGAAAAAAATCTGTTTCATCAGACAATATAAAGTTGCAAGCAAATTCCTGTAAAATGGTAATTTTCGCGCACACAATTTTTCATGTTTTGTCGATTTTTAACTACTTCGCTTATTTCAAAATTCACGCTTTTGAGATTTCTCACAAAGACCTATACACAGAAGAACTCATTTTGGTGTTTTTATTTTCTGTGGTAGCTGCGTTGAGCGCAAAAACTTGAAAATTAATGTTCCTCGAAAATATCAATATTTACAGTATCAAATTGTCACAAGATGGGTTATTTAAACTAGGGAGGGAGAAGGGAAACACTCAGATTAAACTTTTGATGGCCAATCTGATTGTATTTGGTTAAAGGCACTCACGATTTCAAGATACTTAGAAATAATTGCAACCGTGGGATTAAAAGTCATCAAGGTCTGAGGCTGATTGGCTAATTTGGAAGTTTTACGAATCTGTGCTGAATTCTTCCTGAGGACTTTTTATTCCTAGGAATAGAATTATTAGCCTACATTGCAGTGTTTGCTAGACAGCATGACTTTTATGTTATAGAAGAAGTTGTCAATAAAATACATCCTATGTGTTTACTTATACAACTGTAAAGAATGGGAATATTCTGGAAATTATTATCAGCTAGTAATTGCATATGGATGGAATGAGGTCGCAACATGTTCATTTGTTCCTCATTTTAAAACTGAAGTTAACAAAGTCTAGCTCAATTACCCTCAGACCGAGAAAGCCAAAAAGGACAAGGACACAAAGATTTTGCTAATCATGGATGGCACTCCATCAAGTTGCCTTTTATTGAGCGTTTGAATTTGTTTCAGAATTCACACCAATTACCTTTGATCTCAGCGAAATAAAATTAACAAAATATATAATATTCTCATAGAAAAACGTTATTGGACACATTTGGAACACGACAGCCGCCATCGAATTCCCTTACCCCAGTAACCCGACTGGAGTAAAGTGTTACACTTTGTACTATTGAAATCAGATCAAAACCTATCCTAGGGTAGACCTACCCCCTAGAATTAAATTCCAGTGTACACTGACTCTGAAACCGTTGATTAACATAACATATCATGGCTGAGACCCACACAAGGTATATATACTACTGGTGCATACAATTCAAGATCTCCGAGGGTGGCTGTCCCCTGGGATTCCACCAACAGGTGTAATTGACCTGAAGGTTACAATGGATAAAAGGATTATTGTGACTTACTCGTCTACCTGTGCATGTGTATCATTATAATTTACAAAAAGAATATCTAAAAATCCCAATCTTCAACAATTACTAATGTACTATACTCGAGCAACAACCAAATTTTTTCACATATAACTCTTTTAACATGTACTGATTATTGACAGCTCTCCATTTTCTAGAACTGATATATATATAATTTATAGAAGGGGAACAATATTATATTGTGACCCTTATCTTTGAAGATCTTGTGCTTATTTGAAGATCTCTGAAAGCCTTTCTCTCTGTTACCTATGGCATCTGTGATAAACACATTTGGAACTAACAGGCTGGTTAATTTAAAATAACATTCTGAAAATTTGTACCATTTTGCTTGTACTCCTGATCTATTGAGACTTTCTGCTTATCCAGTATTTCTCTATATTGCAATAACATAATTTATATAACATTTAACGATAATATCCTCACTACTTTACTTGCAGCTATTTCTGTAAAGGATTCCCTCTTCGCATGTGCTGATTTAAGCCCTTAAATCACTTAAGGACAATTATAAATAACCATGCTAAAGCAACATAATTGACATATCATAATACATTTCCTTTGTTATTGAGCTGTTAACTTCTCTCTATTCCCTTTACTTCATGAGAGTGAATTATCACTCTTAATTATGTGTTCACTAATATATACTTTTCATTGCCCCCCTACCCTTATTGGGAGTGGTGGGTGGGGAAATTTCTTTCCGATGTTTACTTGATGGAGAGACATTCATAAATGACTCACAAACTCAATCGCGCACTACATGTAGATGTTTACAAAATCGATGTCACCTATTGATCCCCATGCCAACACCACAACACACCCAGCATGGAGCTAGCATGACCATACCGGATCGACAAACACAATAGGGATCGTCCATTTCTCGCCATGGGTAAATTTGTTTTCCTTTCGCTTTGCTCGTAAAACATTATTTTCATTATCATTCATTATTATAAAATTGAGAACTAAAATAGCACTTGCATAATTGTTTTTTATTGTTGCTTGAATTTTGAACTAATTTTTGTTGCTAGTTTTGTTCCAAACACACTATAACATCCATCATCCCTTTTGTCAAATGTCAGCAGTTTCCCATTCACTCCATTGATCATTCCCACACAATTACACCAAAAATGACTGAAAATACAACTCCCTCCGACTCAATACAAAATCCAACAAGATTGGGGACTGGGAGTGGTATACATCACATACATGATTTAACAGTAATAACGTCAGAACACAGTCGTTAACCTAATTATTCTGACCCTTTTGGATGTATTGGATTTAGATGGAAATTAGAGTGGTTACCACACCATAGCTGAACCATGGGGCTGTGCAGTAAAAATGTGGAAAGTGGAACAAATAATAATTCCGAAGCAATTCTTTGCTGATTTTGTTCTATATATCCAACAAATTTCAGAAACAACCTGTGGCTCTAACCCTAACACTAAACATGGTTTTTGGCTATCGGAAAGGAAATGAGGAACGAAAAAGGAGAGAAGATGAACAATTTTGTACCCCGTCAGGGTTAATGTACACCACTGGGACATATTGCATCATTTAATCCACTCAGTCCAATTGACACAGTAAAAAAGTATCTTCCAATCTTCCACACAGGGAGTGTGAATTTCAAATGGAGTTACCTGAATGGGCGACTCCATTTGAAATTTACACCCCTATGTAGGAGATTAAGGCCACATCTTCCATAGGGGGTGTATGGATTTCAACTGGAATAGCCCAATCATTGCATGCCTATCATATTTGGTTGCAAAGTCCCACTATTGAGCTCTTTTAATACATTTTCTAATGTAATTGTATTTGCTCCCTAGGTTTACCCATATACCTCTCTCAATTACACAGTTAGCGACTTTGGCCTGGTTTGAATCTCAGATCACATCACATCATAGATAGTGAAGGAAGGAGTACTATGATCATATACATATGGAATCACTACAACACCATTTCTCTCAGCGTCCTCCTTCATCCAAGATATAGTTTTCATCTTCTTCCTGAGTGTTTGTTTATTTAACCAACCCACCACTGCCACTCATCTTGATGTTGGGCATTGCCATCATCAAATGATTCCACATGAAATGATTTAATGCTCTGCATGCTAGCCATAGACTTCAACATAAAGTTTTGAGATATTTTCTCAAAATATCAAGAGCTATCTTAAGAACTACTGAACCAATGCTAGGCTTGTTTGTACTCATTTGCATGCATTTTTCAAGTAGATCCCAAAAATGCTCATGAAAATTTAAAATTCTGAAATTTTTGAATTAAAAAAAAATTGAAAGTTGTCGTCTGCAGTCTACACCCACGTGGAGAGAGTTAATATACCACTGTGATGCATATAGGTTTGAAACGTTTGTAAGCTTATTCAATACCAACACAAACATTTTGTTTTTTTGTTTGTCTATATGTTTATCTGTGCAATAGAGGTAGGTCAATAACCTGTTTCTTTCTAAAATTATTTTACATTAATAAATATCATACTTCTTTTCAATAAATTTAAATTTCTCAAAGAATGCTATAACTGCTGACAAACCAGTTTGGACCCAATTTCACTGAGACATAAAATGCATCAGACATGCCTACAGTCAGTAAGTCCACCACAAAGTTTCAATAGGTCTTAGCACTAATTTAGGGGTGTACCCCAAACATCACTCCAGCTATCCTAGGTTTGAAGCTGTCACATTGTTGCTATCCCTCAGTTTATTAATTAAGTGTGACAGAATGGACAGACAAAGTGGGGTAACATTTGGGCTACACCCCTCACTTTGCATGTATGTTTCTGCAAAATTGGATCCTATTTTGAACATTAAAATTTTAAAACCTGATCTTACCTGTATCGTGAAGAACAATATGGAGACAGTCAATGATGATACATGGAACAAAAAGAAAGAAAGAAAACAAATCGATTAGTTTATCTTGCTTGCTTGCAAGTACTGGTGAAATATTGTTTTAACCTAAAAGCTACTAAATTAGTGTTTTAATAATATTTTGCTTTATTTATTCATTTACTAATAAGAAACAGTATTGATTTTTTTCTATTTTATTCTATTTATTTCAAGCAGGGTCCTGGTTTGGGAACAGGTATAACATAGTTATGTTTAAGAAGTACTTGTTGATCGAGATGTTGTGCTACAACAAGACTTCACAATCACAAAACTTCAATTTGTAAAAGAAAATCAGTAGCGTACTCTAGTAGAACGGAAAACCCTCGTTAGCATAAAACAAAAGGCGCGAGCCATTCATCTATAATATACCCTAACAGTTATAAAATTTATGCATATTTGGGCACATTCCGTCACGCATTCCCATCGAACCGTGGCATTCCAGTTTTAATTTCCTCTTTCCGTCGCTTTAGCGGCCTCGCAGCTAAAATCATCCGTTGTCGACTAGATTTCATATACTGCGAGAGTCGGATTTCAGTAACAAGGTAGTTGGCTATAGTCTGGAGGCAAGACTTTGAAGTCTCACTTGACAAAAGTTTCAACAATTTTTTTTTTTTTATACGTTGGTTTGGGAATCTAAAATGATTGCACTTGTGTTTTATTTTCTTCTCTATCTGTCTCAGTTCTCTTTCTCTCCGTTTCCCATTCTCTAAGTCTCATTTGGTGTCTTCTTTTTTCTAGCGAGCCCCCCTCATTTTAAGGCCCAAAAAACCCTGTTTTACGGGCCCGACCGACCCAGTTTTTCCATTTCCGTTTTTTTAAATTATTATTGTATTGTTTGCATGTAAAATCAGCCATGTTTTGGCCAAAAGTGAAATGAGTTTTAAAGGAAATTGCTGTATGCATATAAAATTGGGTGTTTGTGCAATAAGTGGAAATATGCTAACAAAGGGAGGGAAAAAATTGCAATTTTTATACAAATTTTGGTGATTTTTTAGAATAATTTGCTTCAAACATTCTTTACAAATAAAGCACCAAACGAACCAAACCTAAAGGTCCGTCTGCCCATAAAAAAACTGGCTTTTTAAAATTATATTTCCTTATATTTTGTAACTATTATTCCATATGTTTCAAAATGGAAAAGGACAAACATCTTAAACTCATCCAATCATCTTTACCACCAATAAGCAAAAACACAAACACAAACAACACCGACAGAGCAAAGAGTAAATTACCGTTTTCAACGCATCATTACCTTCCAAACTCCCAAGAGCTTGATTAAGGTCTAATGGCGAGCTCGGCACCTAGCGTTCCGCTCAAAACGGACGCGGCGTCGTAAGAAGAAGAAAAATGTGTGATGCTTGCTTGACCATTAGTGCACAGATCACGTTTGAACATTGGCCATTTTGAATAAATCAACGTAAAACGCTTGCAAGAAAATATTCCGGTTTTATGATCATATTACTTGTATACATTAACTCATATACATGCTCATCTGTCAGGAGAAAGTTCTTAAACTCAAATATGTTTGTACTTCATTGAATGCCTTTTGAACTTTGACGTTGGAAATGAGAACATTTTAGCTTCATCTCTTTTTATCCTGTTCTTCACCTCCACTTTTCTCATCCATTTCTTCAATTCTTTTTTCTCCTTCCTTTCTAGATCCTCCCTTTCTTCACCTTTTCTCCTCTATCCTCTCCTTTCCATTTTCACCTCTTTTTCTCCTCCCTTTCTTTACCTCCTCTTCTTCCTTTCTTCATTTGCTCTTTTTTTGCATTTTCTCCTCCCTCATCCCTCTTTTTCCTTCCTTTTTTTCTTGCTTCCTCCACCCTCTCCCTTATTCCTCTATCTTATTCACTTTTTGCTGTTAATTTATCTCTTCTCTTGTGTTACCCTCCTTCCATCCTCTTCTTATTCTTCTTCTACATATTTCATCCCGCATGCTCCTCCATTCCCTCTCATCTGTAACATTGCCTACGATTTCATCCTCATACTTTCAAGCTTCCTGTCAATTGCACGTTCTACTTTCAAATGGAAAAGGTATGTTGCAAATAAAATGAAATATTTACAAGCATCTCAGCTGGGTTCACAAAATAGATCCAATCCAATTCCTTTCTCTAATTCATTCATAATTTTACAACGTGCAACCCGGAAACCGGAACTGAAACACATTTATTATCAAATAAAACTAGTTGTGTTAGATATCAAATATTTGATACCGTAACGTAACACATTTTATATATTTTTCTTTTCATAATAAAACTTGACCTAAAACTAGTTGCATTTGACATTAAATATTAAATACTTTTGTGGAAAGACTAGAAACGCTCAAGATAAAAAAAAATTGCACTATAATTAAGACAAGTTGGAGTACTGTCATAAATATTTCTAATATACGAGGAACATCCAACACTGCATATGACAGACGAGTCAAGAGGGGACCAAAGCACTGACATGCCGCTTTGTCTTTGAATGTAGCGCCCTCGGGCAAAATCGCAACTTTGATATAGTACCTGTCAAAATGGGGTCGTTAGATGCAAATGACCATACAATAAGAGGACACATTCACTAGGATCCACAACATGCTCATCTATCAGGGGCACAGTTCTTTAATCCCAATACATCTGTACACTCATTGAATGACCTTTGAAAACTTGGGTACAAAAACTCATACTCTGGAAATTGAGGTCAAATTTTGCACTATGATTGTTTAATTGAGGTTATTGAACTATGCTATTGGGATGAGGCTATTGTGGTCCATAGTGATTGAATATAAAAAAAATGAAATATTGATGTGCAAGATATAGAATCAGAATTTTGCAATGTAGCAGTATTGATTCTACGAATAAAAGAAGAAATGGTAAGCTCCTCTGACATCGCAAGTCTGATGGAATTTAAATTGACTGTTATGTAAAATCATTCATAATTGATGAGGCAATTATAACACACAGATTTCATTCATAAAACGGGAATATATTTCTATGCCTGCAAGAGGTTGCTCCTTTGCTACTTGCATGTGAATGAAATTGGTTATGTATGGTGCGATAGTACATTTAATTAATTTTCTTCTTTCTTTAAAGAAATATTTTCAAATTACTATTTAAAGTGTGGATAAGTAGCTAACAAACGATTAACGTATGGAAAGGTTGTTTACCTTTGCATGGATTGATTTGCATAATGATGTTCATCTCAATATCTCAGTATGTAAATATATTAATCCTTTTAACAAGATATTACAAATTTATGATGTGCTCAACTGGCACTGTCTCGTCTCATACACAGAATTTCACACACATACATACATTTGCAATTGGAAATATACAATGTATTTATATCCTGAAATCAATAAACTTTAGTTGTGGTTGCTATTTGTAGGCATGACATGACATTTACAATGTTTTTGAATGGTTATTTGTTATATCATTATTTAAAAATAAAAATTTATTCATTTCAGAATTGTAGGACAATTGTATTATCTAACTTATTTATATTCATCCAACTGGCATCACAATTATTAAGCATATCCAACAGCTCAAAGGAAACCAGCTTCTTAAGTTTACATCTAAGTGTGTATTTTTTTATACATTTTGTATACATAACTCTCAAATGAAGAGAAAATGCACAATTCTAAACCCTGATTTAACAAGTAGCCAGGGTTGTAGCTACAGTGGCGGCAGAGCCCACCACTCAGTTTTGGAGCCCACCACTCAGCTGCAATTTTAGCACTGGAGCCCACCACTCAAGAGGCCAAAATTGCACCATTTTATTGAATAAGTGAAGAATTTGGTCAATTTTGACAAATATCAAGATTTTCATCAAATGCCACCCAGCACTAAAAATATTCTAGCCACAACCCTGCTAGTAGCACAATCACAATCACACCCCACCCCACCGAACTACTAATACATTTATCTATATCATCTAAATTCCTCCCCAATTTGACTCCCAACCTCAAATGAATTCACACAAATAGTAGGTTGCAGGATTTGATGAATTTGTGATGAACAGATTCAGGCCACAGAATCAGGTCAAATAATTTGATATTGCCTTATTCATCTTCTTCATTGCTTTTATTTTCTACATGGCCCAAAGAAGCTTATCATATGGAAATAAGGTATTTTTGTTGAAAATCTGCTGCATAAGGATTTAGGAATTGTAGTGAATTAACCACATCTGAAAATTGTGAGAAGGTAATATGCAAAATAGTCAAAAAGTACAATTGTATTTAGTGAACGTAATCAAGTTTGAATTGAAATGAAATGTATTGCATTGCATTGCATTGCATTGCGTTGCATTGCGTTGCATTGAATTGAATTAAATTAAATTCAGAAGAGGTTCAGTTTCAAAGAAGGAAAAAATTTAGTTCACACATTATATTAGCTTCCAAGTTTAAGTGGATGCTGCATAACTTTTCTCACCAACCGAATACTATACAATAACAATAACTATAATGTATGATAAGCAGGCAAAAAATCAGCAGCACGACTTGTCTTCTTAACGCTGTCATATGTCAAATGATATAAATTAGTTGACCTAAAAAATATCCCCCCTTAAAATAATTCAAATTTATTCTGCCTTTAGGGCATATTTGAGTTTCAATGATATTCTGGTTGTCACCACTACCATTAGTGTACACACTGAACTAAAAAACATGGATTATAACCTAATCAATGAGCATAAACTGAAATTAAAATTACCATATTCCGAGATCAATTTTCAAACCTGCGTTGAAACGAACACCAAGAAGGGAGATCATTCTTAGGCTGGTTGAAATCGGTGTCTATTAACGACCCAATATTTAGCTCCAGGGAAGGAATCATGGGGAAAGACTACTTGACGGTTGGATGGTCGATATCATTACTAATATCGCTAAAACACTCCGCCGATGAGCACGGGAAGCCAAAATATGATACCTCTTTTTTTTCTTCAGCTTGAGGTTGGATGATGACAAGTTCGTCAAGATGCAACAATGCCAGGGACTTGATTGGACGTTTGCGCGCCCGAGGCGTGATTTGTGGCGCAAAGGACAATTGATTTTAATATCTGTTGATGCAGACATATGGGGAAAGGTTTCAAAGGATTTTGCATATATATATGAGTGTGATTCAAAGGTGGAATAGAACGAAAAGTATTGGAATAGCTGAGATGCAATATCATATGATTGGGACAAAAGGATACCAAGTAATTGTTAACAATAGAATCTCTTTTTTGTTGAAATCTTTTAAATTAAGAATACTAGTCAGTCTTTTGACACAAAAAGACCTTAATTTGTCATTGTCATATTTCTGGGGAGTAAGATGTGCAATAGATTGTATCAGAAGTTTTAATAATGTGATGGTGATTGCGCACGGCGATGTAATTAAGTTTCGGAAACTCAGGTGATGATACATCTTGGTAAATAAGAAGACCACTCACTGCTTTGTTACAATAACACTTTTAAAATTTCATCATCGCAAAAATATCCACACAATGATAATTATCAGCGACAACTCTCGTTTTAAGTTTTTATGATGCTTTGGTTATCATTGTAAATCTGTAATTTGAAATTGATATGAAACTTTTCAACTTATTGTTCATTACAATGAAGAAGAGATGCATAATTGATATAATTGATGACAAGACTCGTAAATAAACAGGTGGCACAATACTACACAACTTGAGGTCAAATTTCGAGCTATGATTATTGTATGGAGGTTATTGGACGTTGCATTTGGAGATGAGGTGATTTTGGTTCCTAGAGTAAACTCAAGATCTCAAACATGCTCATCTGTCAGTACACAGTTCTTTAACCCCAATATGCATCTACATGCACAGAATGACCTTTGAGTGTGTTGGGTACAAAACTCATACTCCACAACTTAACGTCAAATTTCAAGCTATGATTATTGTATGGAAGTTATTGGACATCACCTTTGGAGATGAGATCATTTTGGTTCCTAGTGCAGAGTGTATAGAAAACTTATTGTGAGTGCATTAAGTGACCAAGACACCTAAAGTGGTTATTTGTCATGCTAATGTACTAATGCACAAGAATGATATTAGATTAATGTATTTAAGATGGATTTTTTATTTTGTTTCAAAAATATTTCTAATGGACGATCTCAATCCACTGCTGGGGGCACTGTGTGAATCATTGGTCCAATTCTTTGCTGTGAATCAATGTTGGTATCCATTTTCTGCATTGGTTTAAGCGGTTTTTTGGCTTTTTTTTTTTTTTTTGGCTTTTTTTTACCAAAAGAGTCACAAAAATGTGAAGCCAGTAAAAGACATTGTTGCAATTCAGTTCTGATCCCTGTAGATTAAGGTTATGTCTTTCATAGTGGGTGTATAAATTTCAACTGGGATAGCCTAGTCTCACAACCTGGAACCTGCTTTCTCCTCCTTCATCAGATCACTTGGTCCGGGCACTTGGTCTGGTTGTAGTTTTGTCAGCGGTATTTCGGCTTTTAATGCCTACATTACTGACATAAATAAAAGGAAACCAACTTTAGCTCTCACCACATTAAATGGGCACTTGTTGAAAGGGACAGAATGATTTAATTTTCCTTTATTAGGAAAGATAAAAGAGGGAAAGAGCAGCCTCAGAATGCTCAGAACAGAAGGCATCCATGTTTACCCAGTAGTCTCTTCCTATATCTTCCTCACTATCGAATCCGTTAGCTCAAGACCAACAGTTCCTGAATGCATCGAACAATATATTCATCAACTGAATACGTTTTCTCATCATTTTTACCAAAATTCAAACTTAAGAAGAAACTGTATTCAAAGCATGTTCCAACCGACAACATTGCCATGATTTGTTTCTCGTTTGCTTCGCTTCGCATCCACCGTGCTCGATTCATCAATGGGCCCTATCCATCATCCACACCGACGTTAAAATGGGCTAATCAAATTGAAATCCATACACCCTATGGAAGACATGACCTTAAAATCTCCCCCCACACAGGGGGTGTAGATTTCAAATGGAATCACCCATTCAGGTAACCCTATTTGAAATTTACACTCCCTGTGTGGAAGATTAAGGTCTTGTCTTCCATATGGGGTGTAACATATATCAACTGGAACAGCGCAAATGAATTGACAAAGTTTCTATTATCCGCAGAAGCAAAACATCTATCTTTGCATTATAAATAAAGAATCGGCCATTAGGCATGCTTCACAAACATTTCCAATACGAACGCAGCTCTTAGCTTTTTCTTAAATAGAAAAGTCTTCCTGCATCATTCGGAGGGAGTTATCAAAAATCATCCCATGCATCGATTGTCTGATTTAAACAAAACATTGCGAGGCAAATTAAGCATGTTGTTTTAGCTCTTTACACGCCGGAGTTTGCCATTTGAATGCTTAAACCCGACTGAGATCAAATTTGCTCATAATTTCGTTAACTAATTCCACCTAGTTTGCTTCTCTTCTGCTTCAGTCAGCACAAAACAGGTTAATGTTTTACGCGCAGATATATCTTCCAAAAAACGTGCACGGAATGAAACAATTTTTTCAATGTTGTACTAAAACGACGCCAAGCTATCACAAGAAATGTTAAACCAATATCAAGCATGTTAGTACTAATTCTACCCCCATTTTGGATGAATATTCTTAATTATGTCAAAAAAATTTACCAAATTTGATTTTTTGTTACACAAATTGTTAAAATACAAATATGTCATCTGCTAACCACAAGGCTATTCCAGTTAAAATCCATACACCCCCTATGGAAGACATGACATTAATCTCCCACACAGGGGAGTGTGAATTTCAAATGGGGTTACCCAAATGAGTGATTCCATTTGAAATTCACACTCCCTGTGTGAGAGATTAAGGTCATGTCTTCCATAGGGGGTGTATGAATTTGAACTGGAATAGCCTAATAAGGTTAAACTTTACACAGGTGACACATTTCTCTTGTACTCCTTTTGCGGATTAAAAAACCTTGCATTAAGAGATTCTTATCTTGCCATCATTCGTCTCCATTTTCTTATATTTTTCCTTACAAAGTACCATGAATAAAATATCATTGTATAAGACCTCAAACAAAGCAAGAATAATTCGCTCTTGTCTGTCGTTCTATTTGGATTTACGAGGGATTATTTCGTGCAGGGAGAGATGAAGGCATAATTTATTCATTATGCGTTTGATGGTGGACAAACACACCGGACGATGTCGAGTCGCTAGTGTACTTTGCTCCTCTCATGAAATCATCGAGAGGATGATGACTTTTATCGTAACTCCGCATAAAACTAAGTCACTATAGTTCGTTCACAAGGTCCTTAGTCTTTCATCTACTTGAAACACATTAGTTTACAGCTAGGCCTATATATCTGTCATGATCTGATGTTCGTTGGTTAGCTTCTACTTGCACTAAAAGTGTTCTTAGGTAGACATCCCGGGTAGACATGCCAATATAAGTATTATCTTTTCTTTGTATCTTTATATCGCTTGCTTTCTGGCTTGTTTGTTCCCTTAGTCAGTCACTCACTCACTCATGTACCAACTTATCATGTCACTCACTCACTCCAGGGGTATATGAACTTGAAAATTCCCTACATTTTGGTATGAAAAAAATAAGCACTTTTGGAAGTTATGGAAGAAAATGCCCTTTTACCAATTGAAAAACAAGTCAAATTAAGGGATCTAAAATGAGCGTTTATTGCGTTTCGATAGTATTTTTTGTGGCACATGAGAGCACCTCAGACCTATCGAATTGTATTCTGAATACGAAGCATGTCTTTCTGATATCAAATAATTTTCATTTTTTGAAAATGACAATATAATACAAATTTTATGACAAATTATAAAAATTTGATATTTTTTCAATTTTTGATATATAACAGTCCTCGAAGTAAATTATATAAATCTAATGATACATTCTTAAAGTGTATGTAGCAGGGAGGAAAAGCCGACGTCAATTGAAAATTTTGACCTTTCATATTGAAGATATGGATTTTTTTTCCCAAAAAGACCTAATTTTTTTTTGTGTTTTGGGAAAAAAATCCATATCTTCAATACGAAAGGTCAAAATTTTAATTGATCGTCGGCTTTTCAACCCACCTACATACACTTTAAGTATAAATCATCAGATTTATAAAGTTTACTTCAAGTACTGTTAAATATCAAAAATATCAATTTTTAATGATTTGCCATCAAATGTGTATTAAATGTTCATACCCCAGCCCTTAAGGAAATATAAACATCTTTTGAAAATAAAGGTATGGAAAAGTAAAGGCCTTCCTACCCCTCATCACTTGCTCCCTCCCTCGGAACCTCCCTACCTCCACTCCCTCCTTTCCTCCCTCAATCACTCACTACCCACATATTTTCCTCTTTGAGTGTCTGTATATTATGCTCAAACAAGTGCAAGGACTAAAGATAATCTCAAAAGATCTCAATATCTTAATTTTCTGAATTTAGAACTTAGATTAAAACTCTGGATTTCTACTGGAATTTATGATCAGCCGCTTTCACTCATACGATGTCGTACTTCGTCTATAGATCTTGTTACGCTAATTTAGCATTAAATTCCAAAACTACATCTTGACTATTAATTTGACCACTTCTGTGCTATCTACCCCTGATGCAGTCATTGATGAAACACTTCAGTAAATTCCCATGGAAATACACAACATGCTATAAAACTCACTATCATTGTCAATGTAAATTCCCATGAAAATACTAAAACGGCTTTACACTAAGTCCTAATAAAAACAAATCACTATCATTGTCAATTTCTTTTGCTTGATTTCAACCGGATTGGATAGAATCATAAAACACACTTGACAAATCTTTGATTTCAAGCATGGGAAAACACATTGTGAAATTGAATTAGCCTAAGCTTCAATGGATCATAATATGGTAAAAGTGTAATTTTTTCACGGAACTTTAAATTTTGTGCTTTACGCGCACAACACAGCTCCCGGGAAAATGTGCGAACATGTTATTTTATTCATAGGTCTAAGTATGCAAACTCAAAATCATTGATTTAAGAAAAAGCAAATTAATTCAGAATCGGCAAAGTGTGAAAGAATTACATGTGTGAAAATTACCCTTTTTGCATTCTAGTTGCATTATGCAGCACTAGTATAGTAATATTATCTCAAACATATGCTCATCTGTTCATACACAGTTCTTAAAACCCAAGATTTTTGTACATTAATAGCATGACCTTTTAACATGTTGGATGTGAAAACTCATACTCTCACAATTTGAGGTCAACATTTGAGCCATGTATAGTTAAATGGAATATAATGAACTCTGCCATTGGAGCTGAGTCCATTTCAGCTTTAGTGTTGGTTTGTCCTGCCCAGAGGTGTTTGGGTGTGAAAGCAAAACAACGGACACAATCATACGCATTTGACACTTGCAACTCAAAGTCAAAAGTCAAAAGAACCCTTTTTAACTTACACCTTGACAGGATTCACTGAAACATTACCACATTTTTAAGCTTTTTTAATGGCTTTTGATATAGTTTGCAGTTAACTTAAGAAGTTCACTTGTTTAGGTTCATTAAAAATGAGTATTTAAAACAGTAATATACAAATTCTTGAAACAAACAATCTGCTCTTAAAAACACATTAGCTTTATGATGGGTACAAGCACTTAAAACATAATATTTTGTACTTTTTATGTTTGTTTTGTTTTTTAAAGACAGCAACTGGAAGGCAGAAACTAGATAAAGGCGGGGCAAGATATTCAAACATGAGAGAAAATGAAGCAGCTACATAATGAAAAACAAAGGATAAGTTTATGATAAGAATGTCAGCCTATGAACAGGAGTGACCTTGAGAAAGGGACAATATGTGGGGGAAAGGGTTGACAGAGGAGGTAAATTCAATTTGCTCAAAACAATTTGCCCATTCCAACAATCATGTCTACATGCAAGCTGCAGAAACATCACCAATAATTGAATTTGGTGTGAATTTGTCTTGAAGTCCTTGTTCGTTGCCAACACATCAATCCCAATGCAATGACTACCTAGTACCCTTTTAGCTGTAAACAACCTGACGGTCAAACATGTCAACCACAGGGTTGCCTTGACAACCTTTCCAAACTATCCTTTGCAAGACCCAAAATACTTGGCATGTTTGTGCTCATTTGAACCCCATGGGCACTACTGCCTTTACAGGCGGCAAAGGACGTCCCATCATATTGACAAAATAACACTAAATTTAGGCAAAGTAGATTTTGGGCCCTGTACAAACCTATGCAATATATCCGCTAAAAGTCCGTTTTTAGCCATAACTTGTGTCGATCGATTTCTTTTAAACCAGATATCCATGGGAGATAAAAATTAACACAGAGAAAGTAAAATGTATTTAAAAGGAATCCGCCCGGCGCACAAGATGTGCACCGAGTAGATTTTGAGTAAAAAACCGTCAAATTTTGACTTTCGCGCGTTTTTTAAAAATCCCTTAATTTGCTCTCTGCTACTAGCTATGAAAAGCATCTGTCATTATGAGCGTATAACGATCGTTATTTCTATGCTGTGTAAGAGTCGGATATTTGCGATTCGTCATCTTGGATTGCAGCAACCCAGATCTTGCCCTTGTTCCCGATATCCTTATCACGTGATTATATACAGACTTACTCACAAATTTTAGGAAAGTGGTGTGTTTACGGCGAGATCCATGTTTTTGTTGATGTACAATAACAAAGTCAGAACGAAGCACGGAGAAGTCAGTACTTCTGTTTACAAACAAACAAAGACAGCTCTGTTTACAAACATGATGACAACTTGAGCATAATTTTAAATTTGAGGTGAGTGTACGGAATAATTAGTCGAGCTCACTGTTTTCGTAGGGTCATATGAATCACTCTGATGCTGAAGTGAAAGCTTAAAATAGTACAACACTCACAGGAGTGAGCACCCCGGTGAGCACATCCAATGCAATGCATGCTATGACACTGTTCAGTGCACAATGTCTATAAAATAATCAGTCTACAATAATCATCCATCTATTATAAAGACAGCGTCACTATGTCAGTGTATATTAAACCCCCGGGATTATAAAACACTGACCATGCTGACCCCCCGGCCCGGCCTAGTCCGAATAATCAGACCCAGAACAAAATATTAATTTCTGACATGATCGTGTACTGGGTCTGAACTGTTTCCATATGAAATCTTGATGGCAAATTGGACAATAGAAGCACATGGTTCTACGTGACAGCTTTTTAATCCCTATTCATGTTACGTGAATCACGCTATTGTGGACCATCCTTCTGATACTTGAGTGTTTGGACAAGCGGAACGGTCTTTTGTCTACCTCTGTTTGTAAACAAACCAGGACGTCGAAATCGTCCTCCTCGCCGAATACGAAAGTCAGCGTAATAGTACGGCACTAGCCCCGGCCATGGTAATTGTAGTACGGGGAGCTGGATCAATAAGGGGCTGTGCAATAATTATGAGCCCCCAAACGGCTCACCAAAAATCGCTTGCCCCCCTCTCAGCCCGCCAAAAATCGCTTGCCCCTCCCCCTCTTGGCCCGCCAAAAAATCTTTGCCCCCCCCCCTTTGAACATGCCAAATTTTTGGGATCCCAATTTTCAAACTTTGAATGCCCGTGAATGTGTGCCAAGAATTGCTTGGCCCCCTCTCGGCTTACCAAAATTGCTTGCCCCCCTTCGGCACGCCAAAATTTCTTGCCCCCCCCCACAATTTTACCCTCCCCAGGGCTCAATTATTGCACAGCCCCTAACCGTAATCCTCTACTAGCTAGTGATCTGGACATGTATATTGTATTATGTATCTCTCCTCGAGAGAGAGAGAGACGATCAGTATACTTTGCACTTTAATGTTTTTGTAGTAAGCTTTACAGCTTTTAAATGCATGTAAAAACACTGCAGTAATTTGAGCCAACTCATCCGATTTAAATTTTAATAGATATTATTTGCACCGGCGTCACTCTTTTGAGTAATTCAAATGGACTATTATGCCTCGCCGACTTATGTAGAGCAGGGCAGGGCATTTTGAATGGGAAGTCGCCCTGACCATCTCCTGGCCCCATACCTCAGGGAATTTCCCAAGTCGCTGTCCATCGACTTCCAAGCAGGATGAGGAATCTTGTCTTTGAATAGCAAGCAAATATCCTGAGATAATCAATTATCCTGAGATAATCAATCAATATCCTGAGATAATCAATTATCCTGAGATAATCAATTATCCTGAGATAATCAATTATCCTGAGATAATCAATTATCCTGAGATAATCAATTATCCTGAGATAATCAATTATCCTGAGATAATTGATTATCTCAAGATAATTATCCTAAGATAATTTATGATCAAGATAATTTACTATCAAGATAATTTATGATCTCCAGATAAAAAACATCTTGAGATGATGTATTTTCTCAAGATAATTTATTATTTTTCATCAAGATAATTTATTATCTCGAGATATTTATCTCTGGACAAAATGATAGAGATGTTTTCATGGAGATATTTATCTCAAGCTAATTTACTATCAAGATAATTTATGATCTCCAGCTAAAAAACATCTTAAGATAATGTATTTTCTCAATATAATTTATTATTTTTGGACAAGATAATTTATTATCTCGATATTTATCTCTGGACAAAAGATTATGGATATATTTATCTTGAGATATTTTATTATTTCCATATATTTATCACAAGATAATTGTCTCAGGATAATTGATTATCTCAGAATAATTGATTATCTCAGAATTGATTATCCTGAGAAAATCAATTATCCTGAGATAATCAACTATTCTGAGATAATCCACTATCCTGAGACAATTATCTCAAGATAAATATCTCCATAAAAACATCTCTTTTTGTCCAGAGATAAATATCTCAAGATAATCATCTTGAGATAATTGATAACAAATTATCTTGAGATAAGTCACTAAAAAAATACATCTCAAAATCTTTTTTATCCAGAGATAAATATGTTGAGATAATCTTGAGATAAATTATCTTGAAATAATAAGATAATAAGATTAAACTTATCTCAAAATAATTTATTATTTAAAGATAATTTGTTATCTTTTATCTGGAGATAAATGTCTCGAGAAATTATTTTGAGATAAGTTTAATTGATAAATCTCAAGATAACAAATTATCTCAAGAAAATACATCATCTCCAAACCGTTTTTCTGAAAAATAATAAATTATATTAAATCATCTCAAGATAAATGGCGATGATAAATTATCTCCAGTCAATTTATTTTTGGAGTTAAATTTATGGAGATGATAATGTATTAAAAATGTTTTCTTTTCAATTTTTGTTATGTAAAATTATTGTCTTGTTTTTTTTACAGGAAGTATGCATGATGGTTTGGAAAATGGACCTTGTGATGGCTATACCATGGACATAGGAAACAATTGATTTTTGAATCAACGGAGGAACCATTCTTGTTGGTTATTCAATGGAGCTCAATGGATTGTTCAACCTACGGATTTGTCACAAACTTCTCACATAGCACTATAACATGATTAGTCGTTTGGATTTAGGTTCCAGCAGTTAAGAAAAAAATGGCTAACTTTGTGACTAATTTATGAGACATTGCACCATTTCACTGTTTGATGCTTCAAAAGAACTCCAATGATAAATTAAAGGTTAGATCTGCACAATAATTAATTGTGAACAAAAACTGAACTAAAAATATTTACAGAAATGATTGTGTTCCTGGAGAACAAAACTATGGTAAAGGGCACCAGAATTACTGCTGTTTTCTTTGTTTTTTGCCAAATTTCTCATTTCAAAAATACCAAATGACAATTTGAAACAATTTTAATTTGTTTACATTTACATTTAACCTTGGTCCTTTTCTTTTGTGCTCATACACATAAAACTGGAATGAAAGCCCCAAGTAGGTCAAATTATGCATCTCCATTTTGTGTTTAGAATTTGAGCTATTTTTAATTTTGACTGGAATTTTCAAATTTCAAGGTTCCATACAGCAATAATCAGCAAAGAAAAAATTGGCAAACTATCTTCTCTGCTACTGAACTATGCAGAGTCTGATACCATTGTTTATATGCTATTTACCTGTCTTCTTACAATTTTTATTCCTACCCAAATGCAACACTGAAGTAAATTCAAGCAAAGCAAATGATTATGTTTTTAATTTAATATTATTTATTTTCATTTTTACACATATACAAAGTCGTGATTGTTAACATCATCTGTAATACCAGTAATTGTGTTAAAAGTTACCAAATTTCCCTTCAATAATGTAAAGTAAATCTTTTGATACCATGCAAAGAGGTTTAATAAAATGTTCTTTTTATATAGCATTGTTCTACTAAGTCTTGATTGTAGTCATTCTTCTCTCATCTTTAATGTCCATTGTCCATTTGCATTTTTTTTTGCAGATCAACCCATTTTTTTTTTGCAACAGCATGTGTTCATAATTCAAAATCTTCTCATAAAATAAAATATTTGGCCAACCGCAGAGTGTTAATTCCAACACTAATGTTACCGGAAACACAGAAAAAAATGTGTTCAGCCTTATGAAACCACACAGAAGTGAAATGAAAGATCTTGAAACCTTTGTTAAATGAAGTAAATGATTTTCCTAACAACAGGTGGAAATTATACATTTCATGTGGAACCAACTCAGTTTGCTGATCACAAGGCCATCTATTGCCACAGGACTTGAGTTAGCTGGGAGTATTTCAAAATACTTGACAATAGAAATAACTTGAGCTGTAAACAGATGTAACGATAGCCAGCTGGTTATGTTTTGTACCAATTACCGGTACATGCTGAAGGTGCACTGAATTTAAAGTGGCACTATTCACCCATTGTACAGTCCTGTCATATGCAAGGAGAACCTCAAACTGGCAATTGACATTATGGGAAATATTACGTAACATTACACAATGTAATATGACTGGTTCAATTCCCATTCATGTATGCTGTCAGATTGAGGCTCTCCTTGCATATAGTGGAACGGTGCTATGCAGAATCATCGACTGCAGATCCGTTGGATAACACTTCAATGGGAAATGAAATTTGCTGCTTGGATGATGTCACGATGAGGATAGCATTTATTCCGGGCATTTATTCCGTATTGAAAAGTGTGTTCCGACAGATCTGCACTCGACCTACCTCTATGGGTGAATTGGGTTTGAAGTTGCACCTTTGAGTCAAAGAGTTCACAGTGTGGGGCACAGTGTCATCGGCCCGATATCTTCATGGCAGAAAATGCCATGGTAGGTTGAATCCACAGCCACGGATGGCCATTGTATTCCCACCTGTTTAATAGTTTTTAAATGCATAGTGGGCTGAAGGACATCCGACTAAGGCTAATGACATTAGCCTGTGACTGACCTCTGTGCGGTCAGCGAGCATACATTCGCCATTGTCATATGCTTATAGACTGTCTCTACGATAGTCTCCTACACAGCCAGTTTGTGTCAGTCAATCTGACACTCGTCGATCCTGTATGTTCGTGATAGCCACATATAGTCTGGCCTGAGACTACCTCCACAAGGTTCTACGCTGCGCTATTTAAAATCTTGAATTTTGGTCACTTTTTCAGCTCAAGGCATAGCTACTCTCTCAAAGCGCAAACTAACGACTATCATATCTGTTCAACACGTATTTTCAAGTGTATGAGACCACATCTGGTTTCTTGAGAAAAAAAATCATTTACTGGGAGATATTCATCATTTTCCAACCCGGTATCCGAAGATTTTCGTCTGATATCAAAATCGTGCATAGCAATTCACGTGTATCGATCCCGTGTATTTATTTTAATATCTCTGCTGCATCAAATAATTATTAGCCAGCCAATGTCGGTGTGGGGCACTAATTGGGGGATCATATGGAGGACCACTAATTAGGTTGTATCTAGCCTCAGTTTGAGGCATCTGGGCTCTGGGATGGTGTTTTTTTTTCTACTTTTTCCTCATTTTTTTTGCTTCTCGATTTATTTTTTTATTAATGTATTGTAGGCTCCTTCTAATTATTTCTTGCCGCCCTAGACTTCTAATTATTTCTTGCCGTCTAGGGCGGCAAGAAATAATTAGAAGGAGCCTACAATACACTGAGAACTTAGTGTTGTGAGTAAGACATAAAAATTGCTGTTGGAATCAGCAATTTTCTCTGGTTATTTTCTCAGAACCATAATAACGAAGAGAGGTAGTAATCTGATATTATAATGTACAGATCAGAGGTGGGTGGACAGGATTATCAGGATATGAAAACACATGCATAAAAAAATAAAAATAAATCGAGAAGCAAAAAGAAAGAAAAAAATAGGAAAAAATAGAACAAAAAAAATACCATCACAGAGCCCAGACACCTCGAACCGAGGCTAAGTTGAATCATAATATGACTGTTCTTGGTTTTTTAAAGTGAGAACAAATGGCTCAACCAAAGCCTAAAAGCATGATGTTCTCAGCTTGCACAGGTACACCATCGCCAAGGTACCAGGCTGGTACACATAGAGTACCTACACAGTACCAATACTGCCACTGCACAGAATCCATCAGCAGTGGTACTGTACTGGTACTACACTGGTACTCACCTGGTACTGCACAGTACCAGCCAAGTACATGTGTCTCGGCGATGGTGCACCTGTGCAGGTGGCCCAATAGGAATCAGGTAGTGTAACTGAGCTTCATATTATTAATCCTTAAACTCTTGTTGCCACAGTCCACTGCTTAGATTTAAGTTCTAAATTGGAATGTAAAATCTAAAAGTTACTTGTCGAGTGCTTGTTGCCACAAATGGCACTGTAGTACACCAGTACATAGACTTGGTTTCAATCTCAATAATTATGCTAAATGTGGTTCCTTATATTGCTGACTACCAGTTGCCTGATGAGTTATCAGTTTCCAAGGCTTGGTCAATCTTTTGGCTTACCACACCAACCTGTAAATTTAAAAAGAAATACAATAAAATATTTTTTTATTGTTTCACATCGAACAAGTTTTTACTGCAAATTGAAAATGATACACTGGGAGACAAATTACTGCTGGTGGCAAACATTGGCAAAATAGTGCAAGTGATTATGAAAATGCCACTGTTAGCGACATTTGAAATCCATTTCAAAGCAGTTTAGAGGTACCAGTACTCATGCCTTCTTAGCTCCAATTTCCACTGATGATTCTCCACACAAAGGTGTGAGGTGTACACCACAGCCAGAAGAGGCACACAGAAAAATAAATTTTTAACATATTCACAACTTAATTTCCTCACATGAAGTTAACAAATAAAGAAATCATTTTCTTTACATCAGTGTAAATTTTGAGCACATTTCAAGGTGTAAGGTGACCAAAATTGTAGTCTCTTCCCAGAGACTGGCTCAATCACAAATTAATGAGCAACGGTTTGCCGTAATCTCAATGCAGACATGTGCAGCAGTGGTGTACGCAGCTTTTCAAAAGTGAGGGGGGCGGGTCTCAATTTCCCCTGAAGGCTCAAATTTTTGGCTCCCTTCGCCCGCCATAATTGGTAATGTGATTTCCCCTGAATAGTGGGGGACCCCCTTTGCGCATATCACTGATGTGTAGGAAGGTGTCCCACTTGTTCTATTAGTGGCATTCAGAGCCTTTATGTGAGGATATAGGAAAGAAAAGGTCATGAAGTTTCAGGCTAAATTTCCATGTAGGGTTGCTGGGTCTGAGTGCTTGCGATTCTGATCGATGCTGACATGCCAGTCACTGTGACTTGTTTTAACATTCCCATTTCACTAAACTTTTATTTTGTAACCAACCATCGTTTGTAACCAAGTTGTAAGTTCAATTTCAACTTAAGAACAGTACCCTTCGTAAGTAATATGGATTTTACAGAGATCCTTCGTAATGTTATGTCTAGTAGTGGGTATTCATTAAGTTCCGAATACCCATTTACTTTACGAAGGGTCCCTGTAGTAAAAATCACTTACGAAGGGTACTGGTCGTAGGTTAAATGAAATGGAACCTACGACTCATCATACGTTACAAAGGATTTTGAGATTTACAAAGCTTTTTAAAGTTTAATGAAAGGGACCCCTGTTCCCCTGTTAAATATACTGATATTAAATTTATTCTCTTGGTCGGGCCACATCACATCCATTCATGCGTTGGAGTGAAAACAACTTATCGCATTTTGTTTGAGCCTGGTCCCATCAGGACCCAAGCGTGTCTCCGCACGGAGCGACCGTTTAAACAAACAAACAAACATAGCGTGATAGCTTGTGATACACTCCAGAGTTCAGTGAATCACGAATGTTGTTTTCATTCCAGTGCTATTGTCAGCGGTTCATGCCCGGTTTTGCGACCAACAGAATAGTTTGTTACTGTAAAAAAAAAAAAAAAAAATTTATTTAGTAACAATTAACTTGTGATGTGGAGCTTACTTACCTCGGTTTACTACACTATTCAAATTGCTACGTGCAATTACATGTACTGCAATCATTCTTGGCAATGTAATTCATACTGCGTATATTGGCTGTGTAGAAGAACTAGACACAGAGTACATCATACTACATGTAACTTACACATACCAGGACGCAAACCGGGACGCAAACTAGTATTTATAATCATGTATCTCGCTGAGACAACTTTTAATATACTTATGGTATACTCACTTTATTGCAGCATCCAAAACTGTCACACAGATGTAATCCACAATGTTGTTTTACCGAGAGTTTAGTTGATTTCTACACATAACACAGCACAGCTCAGCGTACCGACAGTACCGACGTGTTGGTTTGTTTACATTTACTGAACCCGGAAGTCACTGTTTGCGATCGCCAAAGTGGGTTGCCAGTTTGCGAGTGTCCTTCCCCCCCTGTGCCTTTATTACAGTGCCCCTGATTGGTTAATCACATGATTTAATCATTTCAGTAACCAATCAAAATAGAGCTTTATAACTTGTAACAATTTTAAGCCAACCTCCCTCTGATTGGCTCAATACATGATAATAGCCCACTATGTAACCAATCAGAATAGTTCTTAGAGTGAGGCAGAATTATAGAGACTGGTAATTTGTCTGATAGTGTCCATTCCAAATAGAAATTTTAAATGTCTCCCATTCTGAAATTTCTGAAAGTAATGTCAATTTTGGACCGGACATCTCCTAAATTGGCAAAGAAAGGGCTACATCTCCCCAGCAATTGCCACAATTTAAACTGCTACAAAACAACATGCATTACCAATACTTTGCTGCATTAGACACTCTGCACTTCATCAGCAGCAATTTGTACAGTCAGTTGAGCACCTCAAACTCTTAATTTGATACCACTGTCTGGTGTTTATTTTGAAAATTGAACAAAAATATTTTGGTGGCGGAAACTAATGTATTAAGCTATCCCTAGAGTTCTATAGAGAAGTAACTGACCCTACTCAACCAGTGTTGCTACTTTTATCACCTAAAGGCAGGAATTGGCAGCAAAAAAGGCACACCAAAATCATATCTCAGCCACTGGTTTTGTAAATGGGACAAAAATACTCAAAATGTTAAGCCCTTGATGATAATACACCCAATTCTCAGAATGAACCATTGGTTTCTGCGGGACAATTTCATAATGATACAAGAAAAGGAGCCCAATTGGAAGATTAAACTACTGTCCTGGCAACACTTTACAGAACATGAACACAAAATAGAACTTTTCCCTTTTTGTTGCCTGTCAAACCTGTCATGTAGGTCCTACTGAGGTAAATACTAAATTGGCAATGAAAGTCTGATCAATATAAACACTTTGAAGGATTGAATTGACAAATTGTTTGTAGTTCTTTTGAATATCAAGCTATCAGCCTTAGCAATTGGTTTAATCATATAGAAAAATATCAAAATACACAGGCAAAACAAGTTATCATGTTATTGTCAACTCTGTTTAGGCTGTCTGGGACATTTCACATTATACACACACAATTTCCATAATTCAGATGTAATTTGATATTCGTGAATAGATTGAATTCTACTAGCTTTTGTAAGGTGTGTGACATTGTTCTGTGTATCAATGTAAAAGTCTTGGATGAGCTGACCTTCAGTTTCAATGGTAGCCTGCATGATGAGCTTCGTATAATGGACACAAAATGTCTTTGAGCTTGATGAAATATTTTTTGTGTATAAGTTGTAGTCTAGATTTACAAAATTGAAGAAATTCAAGACTATATCTCTTGTTCAATTTAGAATATTGGGCCAATGTCAATGTTGTTACCAATCCCAACTTGCTGCTATACTAAGATCAATGATATGGGAAACTGAAGTTTTGTGAGTGGATTCTTGGCAAGACTTCTAGTAATAATAGACACAAGCCTCTTTAACCAAGTTCCTCTTGAGTTAACCAACAAAACTAACTAAAATTATTAAGACCAACAAAATCTTACTCATCAAAAACAACCTATAAAATTGTACTAGCATCACCAAACATCTAAGATTTCAACCCAATTTTAATCTTACATAACATAAGGATATGCATATGGTTGTGAACTTCACCTACCAGCATATCAGGGACTGCCTTTTGAGGAGAGCAAAAGCAATCACTTTCTACTGCTCTCCTAAATCTGATGTAGAAGAGTGATTTTTAGCTCTCCTTAGTTGACCATTCTCTCTTTATATTCTATTGTAAATGCTGTAAACAGCTCTCCTTGAAAGGCTCCAGAAGAGCTAAATTTGCAGGAGAGCATTAAAATGCTCTCCTGCAAATTTCAAAAGACAGTCACTGGCATGTCATATTCTAAAGTAGGTAAACCAAGGTAAAATAACAGCAAATCAACCATTACACTTTTTAAAATATATACTGTATATCAAGAACTAGAAACTTGACCTCTGATGTCATTTTTGCATCATATTCCGCTTTACATAACAATAGGACACCACTCTGCATCAAACTCACCTGTCGACAGACTTGACAATGAATTTGATATTTGGACAAGAAAGACTAACTAGAACACAACAATATTCACACAACAAGATGTGGCCGACCATTCAATGCTAATATGATCATCACCCAGTGATGGCAGTTCGTGTAACTTTATCGTCCTGCTGACAACGGCAACGACGTCCGCCTCGCTCGTCTGGGGCTATGGATTTTGTGTGTAAGTGAAGTCAGTTCAAACAGTGCTAATGCGATGTTGCATGAGACATGATATTGACCAAAATGTGTTTGGCATGTACGAAAATGGGAGATCGTGGGAGTGTTGAATGATTTTGCTGAGTTTTGAAATGGGTTTGAACTTCTTGGTTATGTAATACGAGGAAAGCGAAGTTGATAAGAGGACTTTATTGAGGTTAATCAAAAATTTTGAGAACAAACTATAACATTTAGTCCACATTTTAACATATTACATGCTGATGCACTATGTCTTACACTAAAATGTCCACATAACACTCCCACGCACACCTCCACATGTAATCGCCTCCAAACGTGGATGCCGTTTAGGACTATGCAAATGCGGACGTCTGAATCCGTACTCAATCATCATACCGAGGATGTTTTCTGCCTTTTTTTGTATATTTTTGTTTTTAAGAGATTTTACCTAGCAACTGCGGACGTTATATCTCACGTATGATAGAGGACAAATTTCACAAATACATGCAATTGTGGTCGTTTGCAGGCTTCCTTGAACTGAGGACAGTCCCCCATTGCAGAGAGGTCCATGGTTTAAATGTGAAGCGCGAGTGTGTGTCACCTTTAACCCTGAACTATCAATGTACAGACTGACCCTACACTTCCAACTGTGGACTTTGCTTTATTCTATCTAAAAACACTGTCCCGAAATCAAGGACATCCGCAGTTCCTATGGATCCACTGTTAAACAGATTTTTCACAGGTCCTCGATTGACAGCTAGTGTTTGTTACAACTACACATATATGCACAAACACTATGGACCACAATGGCCTCATCCCAATGGCACAGTTCAATAACCTCAATTGAACAATCACAGTGCAAAATTTGACCACAAGTTTCAGTGTATGAGTTTTTGTACCCAGATTTTCAAAGGTCATTCAATGAATGTGCAAAATGTATTGGGGTTAAAGAACTGTGCCTTGATAGATGAGCATGTTGTGGATCCTAGTGAAAGAAGATATCAAAAGACACAGAATCTTGATGGGGTTTATGACCATCTGGGCATCATCTTGCAAAAAGCTTCTGATAACATTAAATCCATGCTTTCCCTATCACAGTAAACTTGGTGAATGAAGAGGGTTTTAAACATTAATGATTCCTTCTCCTAGTTGCTGCACCTGGATCCATTATTTATGATTATCTGTTGAACTTGAGCTTGAGAAAGCTTTAAGTGTAGACATTGATGGCTGTGTGGCAAACATTAATGACTGCCATGTGTGACAATTTGACTGAAAAAGCATAAACAGGTTTTGCATTGTTTTATTATAATGATACAACTCGCAGGCAGGTTCCACCAGGTAGACTAACGAAACATCAGTCCTTGCTACTTATGCACAACAATCTCTTACATATTCTTTATATTCAATTCAGATGAAATTTAATGTAATTTGATACGATATAAACACAAGGCAGCTAATAATTTTACACAAGGCAGCCTTTCCACCATCACCTTCCTTATACATGTACATTTTTTCTCACAAAACCACTCGAAAGCATGATATAACCATTTAACCAAATGTATGGGGAATATATATCAAGGGAGCAGACAACAGAGATATTTTGTGATAGAAAAATGTTAAAATAATATAAAAATTTCATTCAAATTCCATTAATATATTAGATTTAATGTGAATATCAAATTGAACTCTTAGTCTATACACAACCATGCAACCTATTCTTCGTAAGCTTCCAATATTTTGGACAGTTACCAATTTTCATCCATATTGTTACACACTTAAGGTTGGTCTGAACCCTGGAATTATGGAAACTTTCGGGCCTCATAACTTCTAAATTGTTTGTCTAAAGTATATAAAAGTATACATATTTAGAATGGCAAAGACTGGATAAGTTCATCTGTGAGGTCAAATTTGGGCCAAAATGGCACTTTTGGCCCCAAAATCTAAAATAACGGGTTTGGCCCACTTCTTTTTGTGCACCATAACAAAAAATTCTTGGGCCAAAATTTAATTTTTATTAATTTTTAAAAACTAGATCAAAATATCTAGGACCCGTTTTTTCATTTTTTTGAATTTTGACCAATATCACCAAAAATATTTGAAATTTGTGCCAAAATCGGGCTTTTTTATGATTTATTTGAAAAATCAAAAAATTTTGACCATTTTTGGGGCAAATTTCTCAAAGTTAGTCGAAATTCAAAAAAATGAAAAAACGGTTCCTAGATATTTTGATCTAGTTTTTAAAAATTAATTTAAAAAAATTTTGGCCCAAGAATTTTTTTGTTACGGTGCATAAAAAAGAAGTGGGCCAAAAACCGTTATTTTTGGGATTTTAGGGCCAAAAGTGCCATTTTGGCCCAAATTTGACCTCACAGCTGAACTTATCAAGTCTTTGCCATTCTAAATATGTATACTTTTATATACTTTAGACCAACAATTTAGAAGTTATGAGGCCCGGAAGTTTCCATAATTCCAGGGTTCAGACCAACCTTAAGTAACTCACTCCGTATGAGCAGCGTGGTAGACATTAAATAATTGGCGACTCATTGTCTATGCTAGCTCGTTAACCTTGATTGGGGTAGCTAGTTAAGAGTTTAATTTGTCAATATCGCTGAATTATTACACCAATGCACACAACAATCATTAAAATATGTACAAACTATTATACTATGTATACATGTTTGTACACAATAAATTTAACATGTTTTTGTTTTACTCATAAGAATGAGTAATCATGTTGTCAACAAGGTTATAATTGTTTTGTTTAACTTAAAATGACAATTATGCAACTTTGCATTATTCATGTTTGCATACTATTGTGTTTTTTTCATTTTCCACATTTGAATATTCTTATAAATTTGTAAAAGAATGATTTTTTTTTCATAGCGAGCTGAATTTACTGCATTTGTTATTCTCATTGAATAAGTTGTTATTGTTACCTTTTGCGATTGAATTGAAATTAGGCACAAAACGAATATGTTGAATTGGCAGAATTGGCTGTCATTTTGGCCTAATTAGTCAAAACAAAGATATGGTAAGACCTAAATTGACTTGTGGAAAGACACTACAATTCCATCACACACACACAAAAAAAAAAAGAAAAAAACGAAAAAAAAAACACACCAAAAAGGTACAAACATTCCTAGCCTGCTCCAGTAGTTCTTTTACATTACCATTAACATGATTAAGGCTTGTGTAGCATGGATAGTCAAACCTACAGCCCTTCATGTTGGGTGCTACTATGCTATGGCCCGGTGCTATGGGCCCCACCCAAGGACCCCATTCAGAGTGGTTTTTAACTACCCTGTCCCTATAACCAAATAGGAACAACATGCTTTACTATACTCCAACAGTATGAATTTTAAATCACCTTTAAATTTTTAAGTTTCAGTGCCATGGATAGCCAGCCAACCTGATAGTACTGCACTAGACACTTCATGTTGGTCGTTAAGGCCAGTGACATTACGAGTGCTTTCTTCCGTTTGTCCACTACAACTCTGTAACCGCATCACTCCCTAGATGGATCATATCCTCATATCAAGGCCTATCACTTTTCACAATTCACACTTGTACTTAATCATTAGTAAGGTTATCCATGATGGAGAGGCTTGCTAACATCATTGTATGAATATGAAACTAATGTTTAGGGTGAGCACATTAATGTCAGCTGTATTTAGAAGTCCCAAGATTTGAGATAATTTTTAAAAAATATCAAGAGCTATCTAAAGAACCACTGAATGAATACTAGGCTTGTTTGTACTCATTTTAATGCATCTTTCATGCTGATTCCAAATATGTTCATGAAAGTTAACAATTCTGAAATTTTTGAATTTTTTAAAGAAAATGTGAAACTTGTTGTCTGCAGTCGACACCAACATGGGTTGTGGAGAGAGTTAAAATGATGTTATGTGTGCTGTAATGGATGTAGGATATTTAGGATGGGTAGTTTGTGGGGGTGTGGCTACGTGTGTGGGGGTGTGTGGACGCAACTGAAGCATATAATCGTTACTAAATGACGAGTGTTTGTAAACACCTGTAAATGAGGCACACATGAGAAATCTCTGTGTAACAGTGGACATGCAGCAACTGTGGACGTCCATGATTCCTAGACGGCATACAAATATGTTATAGCTACTGACCACAGTGGCTGGTATATGGTCAGTCTGCACTTGGATAGAAAAAGCTTATACCACGTCCAAGGTATGGCAAAGAAACTCAAACGTGTGTGTCCACAAATGGATAGTGCAAACGCTATTATGTTTTTCATGTCCTCATTTGCCTGAAGGTGTAATCATTATCATTTGAGGTAAAAATGTGTTCGCACACCTACATAAGTGGACTAATATCCAACCGGGAAATGTCCATGATTTCTATTTTATTTTATGTGTAATGGATAAGGAACATCCTAAAATGTATAAGCCCTACCCCCCCACCCCCCCTCCTTAGGAGGTCCCCATACAGGTCCGCAATTGTTGCATACAGAATTATACATAAATTATATCCCAATCTCAATAACATTTTATTCTTATGTCTTACCAGACTTCTTGTCTTCCTGGGTGTATCGGGTATTCAAAAATGGTCTTAAATATTCAAAGCACTCAATCATCTTACATAAAAACAACACTGAAAACAAAAGTACACAAAGTGTGCAACAACCTGGAGCAGTTAAAATTCTAACTGTTTACAATCATAACAAAAACCGCACAATTTTGATAACATAATTTAAATACCACAATATTTTATCAAAAAATCGTTCAATCTCAACATTTTTTTCTGAATTGCACACTGAATTACGGCAAAACCCCCAACATCCTAACGCTTCACTGAAAAAACACAATGAATTTTACATTTGCGCCTACAGCACGTCTTTTTTATAAGAGATTCCTGTTCAAAAATATACACAAAAAAGAGTGAACGCATCTACAGTTATTTCACCGTCAACATTGCATTCAGCTAACACGCGAATTATCCCTTAAGTACGCCACTAACTAACGGAAAACATGCAACTATAAGCAAGTTCTAACACGATGACAGGTCGCCGACGGCATTGCTGCATCATCTTTTAGTCGGCAAACAAACTTGAAGCGCACAGCAACAAAAAAATCCCTTCAACTTTATACATTTTTTTGCACTGAAAAACAGTGCGGCAAATCTGAATATTTATTATCGACTTTTAGAATTGTGCTATAACGCATCCTTTTCACTTCCAGGAAACGAAAACGAGCTTACTTTCATCAGAACAAGATCTCCCTGCAGGCCATTTGCAAGAATGAATACCTTCAAATTTAACATCAAAACCATTTTTTATGAATAAATTTTAATATTGACTATTTTCGCTCTGCAATGAAAATAATAACTACATTTGATATTGACAATTTTTCCGCCGCAAGATATCAAGTCGTGCCTAATTCTAGCAAACTACAACCCACAATACATTTCAATATATTAAATCATTTTTATTTTACTGCATTTTCTATTTCCAACTCATTATGATCATGTTTCTTTTTCCCCTTTTCCATAAATTATTTTCTGCCAACTACAATTTCTTTGTTCACTGCAAAATGATTATTGAGATTTTTTACGCAAACTAAACCTGTACTCATGTTGTTTTTTAAATGACTAATTCTCTAATTACAATAACATTATCATTCAATTTATTTTGCCAAATGTTATCAATTATGCATACCACTTCAAATTCTCGAACATGAAATTGCTCAAAATTAGTATTTTCAACAAAAATCCTTTCCACTGTGAAATGTTTCACTCATTATTCATTTCATATGCTGTTGCCAATGTGATATGGGATTATTTTGATGTGAATTATTATTTATATCAAGCACTGATCAACTGATTGCTTGATAATGCTAGATTTCATTTAGTGAGGTATTTTTCCCAATGTTCTCTGATTTATTGCACTTAATTCAAATTATTCGAAATTTCTTTCTTTCCACTGTTTTTTGGAGGGGGTGTAGTCTTGCTTATAAATTATTTTTTAAGGTCAACCTGTTCACATCCACACACAACAATTATGACCAGCAAGCCAAGCTAAGTGAACAACAACAACAACATCATCACTAGAAGACTCACATATCCATCCACTGTAAGCCCACCTACACAACATCATCCCCAGAAAGCTAACCACATTGCGATCCACCACAAAACCACCTATCCAACCAATATCATCCCCTGAAGACTCAATTCATTTCCCACAAGCAACACCCCTACACATAAGCCATTATAGTGCAACTGACATGCTAACCATACTCTATCCACACATGTATGGACCACAATGACCTCATCCCAATGGCATAGTTCAATAACTACAATTAAACAATCATAGTGTGAAATTTGACCTCAAGTTGCAGAGTATGAGTTTTTGTACCCAAATTTGCAAAGGTCATTCAATGAATGTACAAATGTATTGGGGTTGAAGAACTGTGCCTTGATAGATGAGCATGATCCTAGTGACATATCTTAGCTCCCAGGTAAGATAGTGTAGTTGTCATTCAACTGCTCATATTTTAAACGCTATTTCCATCACTCGATCACCACATCAGCGTCGGCGTCGGCTGCGATTTCATCCATTCTCACGTTTTTGTCTGCCATCGCCTGGGGTGGGTGTCATCACTATGTATGGGTAGAACTGACAGGGAGTTACAAACCAAAGGAACACAACGTATCCTCACTATACTTGACAAGACATGATACTAATCACTACATAAGGCAATTAATTTTCACTTTTGAAAAAGTTCACGTTAAAAAAAATCAAATTATCTCCTTTTCCTTTCAAATAATTTGATTTGCTAATATGTAGGCACATCATTTTTGCTGGGAAAGACATTTAATTTAATTGGTGTGGGTTTGTGTGGCTAAATGAAATACCAAAACTACAGTTAAAATAAGCAAGCAACAAAAATACTTCATTTAATACATTGCTTAGTTTTTGATAGATTGGGCTAAAAGCGACTTTTATTTATATTATTTTAAACAACTTGGCTTTCTACAATATACAGCATCCTTAGACTTAATTTAAAAGCTAACTTTACTATCAATAGTATACATGTAGATAGCACAAACTGAAATACAACCACTTGCTATCTTCAGTAGACAGCACACAATTATGAACAGTAATATTATAACTTCCAACAAGTTATATCCCACCAATTGAAATAAATTAATTTTCTTTGAAAAAATGACTTAATCAATATAGGACTTGCTTTGTATGCCAAATTCCTGTTTTCACAATTTTCTTAAATTCTTTTGCAATTACACAAACAAATTATACAAATCCACTTGAAACATTAATTCTTTCCATTAGCAATCATCAAAATATGTCATCAAACTATTAACAGGACACCGATTCCCAAACCGGAAAACAACATGACAAAGCAAGTACAAAACAAAGTCCAACACCTCCTGATATCCATGTTCTCACCCCTTCACCTTCAGATTGCATGCAACTCTTTGACACTATCGGCTTTCATGATGTATCACCGGACTGCTCATTGACGTCAGTTAATGTCCTAGAGAAGATCGCATCATTGGCAAGGTCACCTTCATTCCCTTAGGGAAGACAAATGTTTCCTAGTCAAGGCTCAGTCAGACGAGCAAGATGTCATCTCCCTCACTGCACTCACTATGAACCAAAATGGGGGGGGTTGCACCGAAAATGTTTTTCTTCATATTTTTTTCTTTTGCTTTTAAATACGGTACTATTTATTACTAATGACTCATGCCCACACTAGCTATCCCATGGTTCATTCAATAATGAATTCTGCTGTCTACTGAAGATAGCAATGAATTCTGCTGTCTACGGAAGATAGCAACGAATTCGGCTGTCTACTGAAGATAGCAATAAATTTTGCTGTCTAATGAAGATAGCAATGAATTCTGCTGTCTAATGAAGATAGCAATGAATTCTGCTATCTAGTGAAGATAGCAATGAATTCCACTGTCTACTTAATATAGACTGAAGATAGCAATGAATTCTGCTGAAGATAGACATAAACATTTCCCACTGGTTTCAATTGAAGATATCGAATGTAACAATTGATGCAATGAGGTTAAGCATTCTTTTTCTGATAGTTTTGCCTTATTGCAAAAGCAGCAAAAGTCAAAGATGTAAACATGTAGCCAATCATAAAATATTAAAAGTGATAAAAACTTCAACAGTCCTCTATTTACCATCTGTCATTACCAAGTCCAACATGTGTGGAATCCTTTTATTTTTATTTATTTTGCAATCTATTAGACATCAAAGCATGAATAATTTTGCATTGAGCACCAGGTAGACAGACAGGCGGGTATAATAGTATCACTGGCAGGACACTTTTCAACTTAAATGTAAAAATTCTAAAATAGGTAATTTGAATATTTATTGAACATTTTCACTTTTGCGCAGTTTGGCATTTTGAGGGTTTATTGCAATCAGGTTCCATCTGTAATATCTGCCAGGTGTCATAAGTGTACAGAATGCAGCAGATCAAATGTCTATAGGGCAGCTATTGTAGATTGGCACTTTTTGCACAGAACCCTTGATTTGTAAACCCAGAAGCAGACCTTTTAGTGAATAGGAAGGGTGCATATCACACAATCTGTTACCCCCTTATACTTTTACAGGGGCTACTGGTGGATGGGGATAAATCGGGTCTCACTAGTTGGACTACCATTAGGATGCAATCTTCCTTCCACGTATGACCTATCATTGCATCTTGACACCGAGTGTTGACATCATGTGATCCATCAAAACTCGCTACACTTGACAGTACGCGCCAAATATCATAGGCCATATAAGCCGTGTTCACACTGGAGGCAAACACTCGGGAGGAAACTTAAAGGATCAGAACTCTTGATGGTTGAGTCACAGGTTTTGCCTGTGTGGGCGTACACCTAGGGAAACTTGGAGATTTCACCGACTTCAAACCCCAAAGAGATATTTAGGGGGTTTTGTTGAACTGTCAAATGCACTTAGAGGAAACTTGTAAGGATTGTGGGTTTGGGATTTCATTCAGAGGTTCAGAGTATGATTGTGCATAGTGATAGGTTGATTCATATTTCTACGCCAAAAGCACCTGCTAATCAGTTAGAGGGTGGCTCAAGGGTTCTGCTGGCAAAACCAATGTGTGACACAACTACAGATGTTTAATCCCTTTAAGATTCAACCTCGTCTGAACATGGCAACTGATTATTGCCGCAAACTAAGATGGGAATGAAATAAACAGACATGCTGGACATTGCACCATAAAACGGATGGTAAATATTTTATATTTCTTCAGTGAGCTAAATTAGAGTTTGCTCAAATAAACTTACAGGTTAAATACCTACCATTACTGGTTAATACCTGTATAAACAATGTAAATGGATGCTTCTAAGGCTTACAAGAAGGAGAATTTGAATAATCAGTTACAAAAATACATATATTGGCTAGCCATATCAATATTGATTTCTCGATCATAGCCTTGTATCTTTTAAAAGCAATTCCTAAAGAAGAAGAAAATGTTGAAAGTGCAGAAACTTTTTTGGGACACTCATTTGGGGTAATGGTTTGAGAACTCAATAAAGTGATGAAACAATTCACCTTAAACAACTCCATTTGATACACATACTCCCTCTGTGAAAACCTTCCAAAGGAGGATAGCATATTTCAAAAGGAACAGCCCATTAGGGATGAGCTTCCTATGTTTTTCTAGAGAACTTTCTTAATTTGTATATTTTTGTCTCCTTTGGGTCTCTACCTCAGCAACTCAGCTGTGCCTCTATTTTTCGTGCACTCAATATTTTTGCGCTTTCATGTTCCAAGCAACAACCGTGAAAATAACAATAAATGAATATATTCCTTACTGTATAGGTCAATGTCATGGAAACTTAGAGTCAGAAATTTCAAAATCAAGTAAGCCAGTTAAATATTGGCAAAGCATGAAAAATTTATAGTGTGAAAATTACCACTTTTCAGAATTTTTTCATCCTTTCAAAATGCCTAGATAAGGTATGTCCACCTGCCGTCAACTTGCATTGAAAATAGACAAATTACGACTCCTTGCACAGAGCTATTTGCATCCGAACCCACTGAAAATTGTCCGTGGATATTGAATTGATTTCTGGCGTTTTACACCTTTTAAGATAAAGTGCAGGTTGGCGCTGAGTGTTGGGGGCCCAACCGATCGTTTGGGGGTTAACATAATAGTGTGAGTGTATGTAGGATATTAAAACATTGGAGTGAATGTGTGGTGATTACATGACATGGGTGTTCAATGAGATATATCTTGAGTTATGCCTATCTAGTGGATATGGGATAGGCCTATAACCATGACAAAAACAATTTTATTACATACATCAAAAGGAATGTTTTTCGAATTTTAATTGGAAATTGCATGTTAGCAGGCCTGTAGGTAGGGGTGCAGCAGTAGTCCCCCCTTCCACAAATCACCCCTGCCTCCCCCACCAATCCACAAAGGTCCCCTACCTGCTATTTCCCCCAATAAAAAGATCCAAAATGTGGGAGAAAGTTGGCAGAAAGTTCACTTTGTGTTGTTGATAAGGAATTCCAAAAATCCAAAAAGACAACTTTCAGGGTTTAAATCCACTTTTTACAAAATATCTGCGCAAGAGCACTTTTCATTCAAAAAAGGTTAACTTTTGGAAGTCCTGCAACCCCTGAAATACATCCTGCGTACAGGCCTACATGCTAGATTCTGAAACTGAGTTCAGCAAACATATCATGTTTTCAAGC
Source organism: Amphiura filiformis (assembly GCF_039555335.1). Lineage (NCBI taxonomy): Eukaryota > Metazoa > Echinodermata > Ophiuroidea > Amphilepidida > Amphiuridae > Amphiura > Amphiura filiformis. The sequence continues at coordinate 35,195,113 of NC_092634.1, read as the reverse complement.
AGGCATATTTGTTAAGGATAATTGAAGTATTCGCAGTATCGACCACATAATCACATTGGAAATAACGAGCGAAGCTCTCGACAAACAGTAACAAATCTTCTTGTTTTGGTCGCTGGAATTGAGAAGAAAAGTACAAATATTTTCCTGATTTTCCGAGCGACAACATTATTTGCATTGGTGTGAAAGACCACGAGAGCGGAAAAGAGATAATGATAATTTGGCCGGAAATCACGTTTGGACCGCGCATCCTTTAAGACCCCCATTATTACTATATCAGAGAAGCCAATACTCCATTTGCCAAATGTGCTTTGGAGTCCTGCATTATACTCTTGAGAGTTTAAGTCCATTTTCTTTTTTATTTGCTCAAAATTATTGATGGAATCTGATTTGAACAGTAACAGTAGATGACCCGCCATGTCGGTTAGTCGAGAGCGAAAACCATTAGTCCTATATGCCTTCAGTATATATGCAAGACTACATAACAAGATTTTCCTCGGACAGACTGTAGCGTTGGGAATATTTTTGTATCATTGAGAGTGAGAGCTAGGGTTTATCTTCCATTTTTCTGTTTGTTTCCTTTTTCCGTAAAAAATCTCACCCGTGTTGTATATCTGCAAAATCAAAGAAGGTTTATGGTGAAAGTATAACATTACGTGTGATATTCCAAAGACTTGCTTTGGGAATATTATTATTATGGAACTAAGTCATGTTGCCCTATCTATAATATTACATTACATTTATTTTGAAATTGAATAACTGAAAATAATATCTATTTTTCCATTTGTTGAATCAGATAAAACCTACATTGAGAATCAAACTCGCTGCCACGTTCTCTCGATGTAGCTCAATATTATCTGCTCGTTCTTTCAATGGTAACATACACTTAAAATCTCATACACATGCATCTGTCAGGGCACAGTTCATAAATCCTAATGTGTATAGTCATAGATTGACCTTTGCATGTGTTGGGTACTAAAACTCATACTCCCCAACTCGAGGTCAAATTGTGATCTATCATTGTTAAATGGGATTAAATGAACCGTGGCATTGAAGATGCTAATAGTACTACACTTTTCAATGCAACTGAACCAAAAATAAACCTTTCCAGCAATTACGCTGACAAGAAGGATGTGTTGAAAATACATTGATTTAAGACTGTATTCAGTGAGTGGAAAAGATACACGCACAGTTGCCATTTAGGTTGTTTTTTGTTTTCCATGGTTTTGACATAGGCATTGATCAAGATGAAGTTGTGCCTAGCAGAATATCATCCGACATCCCTTCCCATGATGCACTTGTGAAATCATGCTTAACTCTCTCCACATGGGTGACGACTGCAAACAAAATATCAAAAGCTACCTGAAGAACCTCTGAACCAACAGTGGGCTTGTTTGTACTCATTTTACTGCATTTTTCATGCCGATTCCAAAATAGTCATGAACATGCATGTAAAATTCTGAAATTTTGAATTTAAAAAACCCTTCTGCAGCCGATACCTGTGTGTAGAATATGCACTTTATTATAGAAACACTGGAATGAGGAGCTATGAGGTACGGCGGGAAGGGAGGATTCTCTGCTCTGAAGTTGTGCTTTGCTGGGAAATTGGACAGTTACATGGCCAAGTGCTTTCAGGGACACATTCAAGGTGCTACAAAGGTGTGATGAAAAAGGACATACAGAATACATTTCTGTAGCTTGACATTTCTGTGTATTTTAGAGAACATACTTTGCATTACTTAACACCCTCAAAAACTTGTACATTGAATTATCTTAAACTGATGAAAGCCCAAGTTGTCCCATTGCTATATACTGAATAGCAAATGGAAAAATCTACCAAATTTTCAGAGGACAAACACTATTTTCTGGTGTTATTCATTACAATTCAGCTATCTATTGAAGATAGCAAATTTAAATAAGAAAGCAACTGCTATCTACTGAAGATAGCAGAAACTTTGCATTGAAGTAATCAATGAAATTTCACTTCTACTGAATTCAATACATGCTACAATCTGCTCAGCAATTGTAGTGACTGGCTCACTTATAAAATTCTCAATTGATATATGTTTTAGAATAATATTAACTAAATTTTTAGGCAGATGCCAACATTCTGGTAGGCCTATCAGGGAGATTTCTATACAGCAATCAGGAAGATTTTTAGAAATGTCCAACTTAATAATGGCTACAAAAATGGTCTTATAATTAGGAAGATTGTTAAATTTAGCTGTCAAAATGTGATATAACATAATGCATTTTCAGGGAACCTCCTGATCTCTGTTAAGGTCATGTAATCAGATGCTCTCCACCCACTGCCTTACAACAACCAAAAAAAAGAAAGAGAAACTGAATAAAACAAATAAATGCGCATGGTTTCAAATTATTCTGTATTCTTATAGTAAAGTCATGATATTAGTTTCTTTCACGGATCTGCAAGTATCTGTAAGACACACCATTTGTATCTTAGCGAACATGGTTGACATTACGCAAAGTAAAGTGAAGTGAATTACCAAAAGCCATGAATAAATCCACACACCACCTCTTCCTTACAGATTTATGCTATCCATGTACCACTTTACTACTCTATACATGCCACGTACGGTCAAACCTCCCTATTTGGTATTCGTACTGTGATTTCAAAAGTCACACAGAATTGTGTATCTTTGCTTTTATAAAAACCCGCGTCAACTAATGTCGAGATGTTATCAAATCCTCACATCCACCGAGTGCATTGTAATTCATCGATCGGCGCCTGGAGTCGGGTTTCATGGAGTAGGGGGATGGGTGATGTGGACCCTTTTCTTCTTTTAACCCCTAAGAACTAATGCCTTTGTACAGCATTTCCAATTGGTTAATGTTGCAATATTTTCATCCGAGCAACCAATTAAAATACAGCTTCTAAATATTTAAGCTCAATCCCCTTCAGTCCTATCACCATTCTTAGCACATTGCTGATTGGCTCAATAAATCATAATTGCCTTCTTGTAACCAATCAGCAGGTAGCACTCATGGGGTTAAATGCATTTCCATTTATATTCTAGCTTTCTTATGCAAACAGTGTAAATTGCCCTTATGGCTGGACCAAATTGTTTGAAATGGAGTAAAAGTTGGTCGCAACATCCTCTCTCTCTCTCTTCTTCTTCTCTCTTTTTCACACCGTCTCTCCTCCTCTCCTCTCTTTGCCTCTCTCCCATCACGTGCCTCACGCAACATGGAGTGACGTGGAACGGTGGAAGTAAAACAGACACGAGTGAACCAGTGGGTAAACAGCAGGAGCAAGACATGTTTTGGGAATTGTTGGAGAGTCAACATCACAACGCCGCCAGGAAGGTTAGCTAAGCTCTCAGCCAGTCAGCTTCACCTGTACGATGGCAAGATGTACGTACAAAAGTGGGAGAGGACATTAACCTTTGCATCGGCCAATTCAAGTTGAAATCCTTCACATCTTGGGAGCCAAAAACCGAATGTACATTTGTCATGCCTATTTTGTTTTGTATGCCCAATTGATATCATAATGAAAAAAGATAAGGAAATTCTCTCCAACAAATCTCCACAAGTTTTGTAAAGCAATTTCTCTTTAACATTAAGATCAAAGACATACCTCTCTAACTATAGATCCATTATAATTTTACAGATTTACAATTTTCCTTCAACATTAAGATCAAAGACATGTACTCTCTAACTAAAGTGCCATTACAATTTTACAGATTTACAATTTTAAGATCAAAGACATCTCTTTAACTATAGAACCATTACACTTTTACAAATTTACAATTTTAAGATCAAAGACATACTCTCTAACTTCAGAGCCATTACAATTTTACAAATAACTCTATAAACATAGCAATAAGAAACCTCCCTGGAGCACAGAAACAAAGAGCTATATATTCTCCCCTCCTCAAACTGAGTTTGCAAATTTTATTTAATATTCCATCCAGACATCACAATGATCCAAACTCCATCAATTCGCTCAGAAATAGCCCCCGTCATTTCCATTCTCCGTACCTTACTTCGCAAAGCTTTTACAGACACTTCCTGCAATTGATAAAATCATCGCTTCTCCAAGCTTTTAAAAGCAATTATTTTTGTTCCAAATAGTGCCCATTTAGAGAAATAAAACCATTATGGTATTCTTTGCAGTTTGCACTCCTCCTGTAAAAGCATCTATTTTTGTTTCAAATAGTGCTACTTGGAGACCATAAAATTGTCTTCGTATGTTTTCGCACTGGGCTGTTCCGTTTGAAATCCATACACCACCTGTGAAAGACACATCCTTAATCTTCCACACAGGGAGCGTGAACTTTGAATGTCACCTGAATTGACTCTATGAAATCTACACCCCCTTTGTGGGAGATTTAAGTCATGTCCTCCATAGGGTGTAAGGATTTTAACTGGAAGAACCCATTATGCACTCTTCTTGTACCGTGTAATAGCAAGCAGAAATAACAAATCCTTGATGAGATGAGCAAAATAGGGCAAGGCTCACATGATGAGCAAATCTGAACTCACTCCAGAGGCATAGTTCATTTAGCCCATTACAAGATCCTATCTCAAAATGTAACCTCAAGTTTTTGGGTATGACTTTTAGTCCCCAACACACATTAAGGTCATCATATGAATGTACAAACAAATTGAGGTTATGAACTGTTTCCCCGATGGATGAGGTTGTTTGAATTGAAAACTTAGTCAGTGGTTGATTTTATTACTGTATTCTCTGAAGCAACAGAAGCAACACTGTTAAAACACAAAAATTTACATGGCATAAATTTTCATAATAATTATACACTTCTATAGACATCTCCGTGCTAGGAGAAGATATAAAGCGAGACAATATTTCATGTCTAGATGAGATTCTAGAATGTAGACAGCAGTCTCGTCTAAATTCATGCAACTATTACTATGTAAAAACAAAATTAACCTGCAAATATGATCAGTTTGCAATATTTATATATTTTTCCTGACTCGAATTCAGCATCCTTGGGAAATGGCGTCCTGTTAATCTATCGCAATTGTTGCACAGACTTTTTTTTGCAATCCTAATAATGGATTGGTGATATTAACATTTTGAAGTATTGTCGGAAATGCGTTAGGAGCTAAACTAATTTTGTTATAGCTCATTAAATTTATAATGAATTGTCATCTACCCTGAACTTAGTTCACTTTACATACTGATACATGTGAATGATATTATTTGAAATGAATACCAAGATATTTCAAATCAACTTACTGCAATACATGCAGGAAAATGTAGACAAAAAGAAAGAGTTTAGCATCAACATCACCATCATGCTCATCAACATGATCAGTAGCTGCAGCAGTGTCATATGCATCATCAACATCACCATCCTCCTCCTTCTCCTCGTCATCATCATCATCATCATCACCACCACCACATCATCATCATCATCATCAACATCATCATCATCATCATCATCATCATCATCATCATCATCATCATCATCATCATCATCATCATCATCACCACCACCACCATCATCATCATCACTATTATCATCATCATCCTCTTCCTCATCATCATCACTACAATCGTCCATCATCATCATCATCATCACACCACCACAGTCACACCACTAAAAATCTAACATATCATCTATCAATATAATTGAAGCGCAGCCTAAATCAAACTTTAAAATAAAACACGGACAAGCACCCTCTGCACCATTCCTTCACTCCATCCCACATTCCTTTACAGCATCTTCCCCACCAAAGGTCACCAATAACTGTACCACCAAGCCGGTGCCAGTCCATCATCCAACAAGTCACCATCCAGTCAAGCAGACAACATACCCCACAGGAAAAAACCCTCTAATTTCATTCCCTGGCATGCCTTCACTCCTCCACCCCATCCCAACCTAACCAGAATGATGTGAAAGTGTATAACAAAAAGAAGAATGCAACAACTATTGGGGTAGAATCCAAACATTGATCGATTGCGTTTAACAGGTTGAAATAGTCACCGAGTCTGGCCATCATGACGAGCCCAAATCAGTTGATAGACGTTCTGCCTACCAATTGCATTCTCATTATGAAATGGCTATTGGGCATGAAAAAACAACAAATAATAAACAAACGCTAGACAAAAGGGCCATGCGCACTTTGTAATCAAATTTTATTATCTCGGTGTCTTCGACTTAAAGTTATTAACCTAAATTGATAGATGATAACCATTTTGAATGGCTCACTAAGAGTAATATAAGATTGATCACGCAGGTAATTTATGCATACATAAATGCTCTTGGTAAGGTACAAAGAAGTAAAAAAAATGTACCTGATTTTGTGCATATCTGACTAGTTTTGATACCTCTCTGTATGTCTTTAGGGTGATTTCCATTATTCATAAATTGAGTAACAGTTTCAAGAAATGCCTATACACTTTTGTATATTCAAGTCAAGACTGTGATGGTATGCACAGACAGCTATTACTCATCATTTTGAATGTGTTATAACAAGCACGGCTTGATTTCTTTAAAGGGACGTGCAGAAATCCGTCACAGCCGAACCGAAAATTCCCCCAACACTTGACATTTTTTGGGCATGTTTATAATAATTACCAACATAGGGACTTGCCGCCTCCAATGAATAAGTCTGAGCTGAATTTCCATGTCAAAAGAGACAAATTTAAGAAGTTGGGTATTTTTATCCCCGGGGACAAGAAATTCCACGCAAGGCTGTTGAATTTGGATACCATGCCCATCATACATATGTATGCTAATCAGGTGCTATTATGACATGCCAATGGACACTTGCTTCTACATCCATTGTAACTATGTATTACACTTGAAGACTTTTTACGATTTGAGGGGGAAAATTAAGTCAAACTTGAGTTTAGCCCAAGGGTTTTTGCACTGCATATTTCAAGAAAAATGTGCATTTTAATACTTTTTGATTTTTGAAAGTTCGTTGAACTCACCTGATGTTCCGAAGAGAAGGTAGCACGCAAGATGGACATATGAAAAGGAAAAGAAGATAAAGGCAACATGTTAGTTCATAAATAAAATATATTGTACGATTTGAATACCAATGCAATGATTAACTGGATACTGTATATGTCATCTTCAGTAGATAGCATATTTGTGCACTTACTATCTTCAGTAGATAGCATGTTTGTGTATTTGCTATCTTCAGTAGATAGCATGTTGTCCATGCACTTGCTTTCTTCAGTAGATAGCATGTTCATGCAATTGTTATCTTCAGTAGATAGCATGTTTGTGCATTTGCTTTCTTCAGTAGATAGCATGTTCATGCATTTGCTTTCTTCAGTAGATAGCATGTTTGTGCACTTGCTATCTTCAGTAGATAACATGTAATTGCTATCCTCAGTAGATAGCACATTCATACACTTGCTTTTTTATAGCATATTCATGTACATATCATCAGTAGATAGCATATTCATGTACATATATTCAGTAGACAGCAAGTCCATGCACTTGTTATCGTCAGTAGATAGCATGTTTATGCACTTGCTAACTGCATTTACAAAGCAGGTTTATGCACTTGCTATCTTCAGTAGATAATACATTACTGTACTTGCCATTTATAATAAATAATTAAATAAAATTTCACACTTTTCCAAACTGCATGAATATTTTATTTGTGGAATTGACTACGAAATATAACATTCTAACAATGACGTAATACCAGCAAAATTGACAGATTAAAAAATTATGGGCCAATGAATCATAATCATATTCACATTCCTTCGCATGACTCCTGCACATTAAACGGATCAGGAGCAAATCCATTGCCAATGCTGTATACGGGCCAACCTTGGAACAACCCTGCTACTCATTATGAAGGAGAGGCTGGCTCCAACTCATGATGTCAGCCTCAACCTCGGAACGCCCCTATTGCTCAAAGAGGAGGCCATTATGGGGGCAAGAATGTTCTCACATCTCATGGAGCATTAATGCTCTGCATGCTAGTCATAAGCTTGAACATAAAAAGGTATGAGATATCAGAGCTATCTTAAGAACCACTGAACCAATACTAGGCTTGTTTGTATTCATTTTAATTCATTTTTCATGCCGATTCCAAATATAGTCATGAACATTTACAATTCTGAAATTTTGAAATATTTTTTTTTAATTTGAAAATTGTTGTCTGCAATCAACACCTGCATGAAGAGAGTTAAGTAGTGTTTTGCATAATGAATGATTACTAAAGACTTGTAAATTTTATGCTTTACATTGCTCACAGCTGGAAGTTTAGTCATATTAAAGTCATCTAGTTCCATAATCAAAAAATATTAGTCCACTACTCTCAATTCTATAAAAATGTATTTAAAAACTGGAAAAAAATACTGCATACAAATAGCTAATTTCTGATATTCAACAAAACGTTTTAAAATGATCATTAAAATCCTGCTGTACTAAGAATATGTATGTATGTAAGTAAGTCAACAGTACAGAAAAAGTAATATGAAGTTTTGCTGACCGCTGTTTTTGTCTTCTCCAATATTTGCTCAGACACCCACAAGTGAACGTTTAATAAAATTGTGTACTTCATATAAAGAGAGAAAACCCTGGTGCAAACACAGAGGACTATATTTCCATGGCCGACTATTTTATTGCTTTAAATTGATTATCTATTTAGCTACCCTTCATTAAGTTACAAGACTGGTCACTTGTGTGTTAGGAGCTGAGGGAAGCAAGAGAAGGTGAGTGCACTTCACAATGATACAAAACATGTTGAATGCGGCTTCTCTATAAATGACTGCTGCCATTTGCCAGTTGACCGATAGTGTATAAAGTCCACAATTTTAAACAAAGGGCACTACTGTCTTTCTAACAGTGCTCCTGATTGGTTAATTGCATGATTTAATCATCTGAGTAACCAATCAACATATGGCTTTTAGATTATTTAGCTTAATCCCCTTCAGCCCTACTGACTATTCTTACTATATCTGATTGGCTCGATACATGATTTAGCCCTATTTGTAACCAATCAAAATAGCTCTTAGATGCCCGTGAGGTTAAGGGTCATTAATTAAGGAGATGTAAAGCATCTGTTGTAATGGATACAATCATCAACATTTAAGTCCATCTTGTTACCATGGTAACACGCTTATGTAGAAATGGAAAATGACCAATTTCAAAATGGAATGGACGATACAACATGAGGGTGTCTAGACAAGGTCTATTATACACATTTTTGGATAGGCCAAAAATGTTGATACATTTTCTATGTAAACTGTTTTCTATGTAATATGTATTCTATGTAAACTGTTTTAGTTCACACATATTTCATACAATTCATATCAACGAGAGAAGTTTTTAAATTAATCATTTTCAGCACAGAGAACCATTGCCACAATTAAAGTAAACAGACTATGACGATACTGAGAGAATGAAGTAAAATGAATCAACCAAAATGGTCTTTTTTCCAGAGACAAAAATACTCATAAAAAGAGGACAAAAATAAAATAGACACTGTTCATTGTTGCACATAATGAATTTCACCTTATTATTAATTAACTTTGCAAAATAGTTGAATTCAATTTAATGAACCACTCAATTATTAATCCACTTTTAAAAGATATGTTTATACTAGAATGTTAAAGCATCTTGCCACATAGGAGCCAATCACTTGTTTATAATACCGCAGAGACTTATCCGCCTAAATTGAACAGTTTTTAAATGAACTGTTTAGGCTTAAAAACTTGCCTTACATATAACACAAGGGTTGGATTACTGCGACAGTCAACCAGGCTGCTTTTTATCGTCAAATTTCCAATTTTCTAAAATCAACATATACGTGTAATGCAAACCAGTGTAAGGTACATGATCACTTGTTACATCAAGGATGTTAGCCCTCTGCGTATTGAAATTGAAATCAAATTACACCCTCAATTTTTGTTAAAAATTTAATTTTCTTGTCAAAATTTGAAATTAATGTGACAATTGTATTTGAATAAGCACAAACATGCTGTAGTTTGAGCCAACGGTTCTTGAAGATGTCCGTAGTTGTCTATGTAATCATAAAAATTCACGATACCCGACTGCTCTTACGGTTGCACGTTAAGCATTAAGTCACATATCATGTATGTATTCATGATAGCAGAGACACTTTGTCGCGTACCAGTCTAATTACATCCATACCTAACAGCCTCACATCGGCATCACAGTTCACATCATTCGTACTTCATTATTGTCAGTATGGAACTCTGTAGAGACAATCTGGGGTTGATGATGACAAATGAGAAGTTAATCTTTTCTATGTGACTTATGATTGCAAAATGTTGGTTTTAAATTTTGACCATTAGAAAAATCATTTTATATCATTTTTTATACCAAAATATTCACAAAATATATCAAAATATAAAATCCCAACATGCCTACTATTAGCTCAGATGTGCTTCAGAATAACCCTATAGTTCTTGATTGAACACCAACGCCTTGTTACAATTTCAATACTCACAAAACTGATAGCCTTCACAAACGAATTATCGGATAATAAGTTCATTGAATTCAATACTAATATTGAATGTCAAAGTCATCTATATATACCTTATAGTGATGGTTACTAAGCATAGTGGAGCCACACTGTTGATGCAAGTAATTATTATCGGATATTCTCTTTCGTTTGGTATTGTTAGACCAAATCTAATTTACAATTGTGATGGTCCTACTATTGCAACGCATTGAGAGATATTTGCATTGTGTGCTAATTTCTGTTTTGACCTATCAAAATGTAGGTAAAAAAAAAGTGAAGGACGCGAACTTGTACAAACAATGAACAGAGTGCCCATCTCTCTTTCATAAGCAATTGGGCCAGACTCCTCCATGTAATGTTGCTGTGGGGGATCATTACACCTCCTCCACAGCCAGTCTGTTACTTTCCCAACATCAACACACATGGCCAAGTCTTTCCCCCCCCCCCCCCAAAAAGTCAATTTTGATACAAAATACATTTCATCCTTGGTTTGTATCACCCGATAATTTCCCAAGTGAGAAATACAACTGTGCTTAGATCTATCACTCCATGTCAGACATGCATGAATTTGAGATTTTTCCTGATAAAATTGCAATTTTAATTTCACTTTTATACCCACTAGAATTCTACACATTCTCATCACCATGGGCATGGTTCACAAATGGTAATATAATGTGTGCTGTCATTGAATGACCTTGCAAGGATTGAGTATCAAAACTCATACCCCAAAATAAGCATGATAGAGGCCAAATTGAATGATTTCATTGGTTGACTGTTGGAAATTGAACTGTGCCTTGAGTAGGAGACTACTTTGACTCCTAAGAATCCTACACATTCTCAACTCTGAGGGTGAGGTTCTTGAACCCTATTATGTATGTATAGTCATGGAATGAGTTGTTGGGATTGGGTACCTAAACTCATACCCAACAATAAGAGATCAAATTGCATGATTTAACTGGTAAATGTGAGGTATTGAACTGTGCAAAGGTGCATGAGGCTATTTGGGTACATATTATTTATCAAGCTCAGTGCAAAGACGCTGGCAAAGAAACATCATAGTATGCTACAAATATCATGAATATCGGGACTTACTACTTTCGTCTTGCATTTGAATAAAAAGACAAATATGGTGTCAACTGGGATCTAATTTATACCGCACACTTTATAAGGTGAATTTATCACGCCAAATTCATCAAAATCTGACGGGGCGAGATTTGAACTTGAGTTACTTATTTCTCTGTGCAGCTTGCAATGCTCATTTGAAATGCAAAGTCACACTTTGCTAAATATCAATCATGTACTCGCTTGGGTAGAAATACAAATATCTTCTCCACTCGTAGAACGACTGCTGCTATGGCGACCAAAAAAGATGAATTTTGATCAAATTTCTGGCATTTATTGAAATAAATGTATAGACAGGCATTATCAAAGGTTTATTTTTGTTCATTGTTGTTTGACAGGTGGAAACTGTTAAAAGAATACATTTTCACTTATTTGATTCACGATAAATTGTCAATATAAGTTATTTTCAACCTTTCCTACGGACTGATGGGTTGAGATTTTATTGGTAATTGAATAATATGTCTTTTTGCATAAAATGTACTATTTGCAGTCTTGGCGAATCAGTGGCATCAACGCATTGAGGCACTTGTTTTGTGCACGCATACATGCGGCACTTTAAATACGCACAAGTGTGCACTAGCATGAGGTTAATATATGCTGACAATTTGAATCTGCGCCCAAAGACACAAGACAAGCCGACATACATATTCACACACCTACCCACCCCACACAGCCTACACACCCCACACCACCCCAACCCCCACACACAAATGAAACCTATACGTAATACCAACCAAGCACTTTCAAACATCCCCTCCAATGACCGCAAATTCCAATTATCACAAAACCCACAAAAAGTGCATTCACTTTACGAAATAATTTGCTAATCGAGGGAAAGCGACAAAAAAAAAAATTATGAGAGGGAAAAAAAAAGAGGATGGAGCAAAGTGATTGGAGGCTGTTTCATTCCATCAAATAAAGAACCTGTAAAGGTCAGACAAGGAATACAACAGCACTATAGGACTGTATTACACCATTCTCATGTTACTTCACTATCCTATCTTAGCTCCTTGTACGCAGCCTTTAAGTACTACTAAGTCGATTTTGAGACCAATTATCGAAAAAATCTATACCAAGAACTGCTGAAATAATGCTAAGCTTGCCTGAGAGTATTATTGAATGTATTTATTGCGAAGATTATGAATATAATCATAAAAGAGTATGTTTGAGACTATTTTATGATTTGATAAAAAATTTTATGTTTTGCTGCCGAATTCTGCGGGTTAAGCCAAATCATTGTAGCTATGAGCCCATGCATAAGCACACAGAGCTTTTTCATATCATTCATATTGGTTTTGACAGTCAACGAACATTTCTATGTTAACAGAAATCAAAAGAAATATGTAAGAAGAGGAAACGGGGAATTGAAAAACAAGTTTTCCTGAGCCCCAAATCTCTCAGTGATATTATCCTGATTATTTCATATTCTATCTTGCCGTCACCCGATATACATGCAAACAATGTTTAACGCTTTATTTTCCATTGAGCGAAACATGTTAGCGAGGTTTAGTGTTTCTAGCTATGGGAGGTATAAGTTAGGTATTAGGCCACTCGGATGGTAAGAAAAAACGACTAGTTTATATCTGATCATATTGTTTGTCAGATAATGTTAGCTAAAAACCCCGCACACAATTCCAAACAAGGCTCAAAAGATAATGAAATGCAATTTAAAGCTTACTTATGTTTCGGAAATATAACACTTTAGTTTATCATTTTGAAAATGTCAAAAAAACGATGAAATTACTTGCTACTTTGCTTGTTGAAAAATCTTGCATTGTCTGCAACCGATATCCCTATTCATACACATTCTATAAATAAATATTACTTGAATCGAAACTGGACTAATTTCTCAGTTTTCTTCCCCCATGAGTGCGACTCGGAGCTCTGTGGCAGAATTAAATTATGGTGGGACGCCAATTGCATGAGTACTTTTTTTTTCATGTAACAACTTTCCCCCTTATTTCAGTATGCGACTGGGGACTACAAATTACCTGTTTTTGAATTCACAATGCGGTAAACAGCCGTATATGGGACGATATAGGTCACCAAAACTGAAATTGTGAAATTATCAATTTTAGAATTACAGGCAAATGCGAAGAAAATTTGGCAACTAATTTTCAGAATTGATCTAATTTTACTTTGTTTGCAATACAAATCAAAAATTGTGTATTTAAAAATTTGGCTACTATCACTTACAAGATAGAAATTAGTGGGGCATCTATCTTTTGTACATGTATAATGTAACTAAGGCACCCAAAGGCACTTTTGCTTTTCAAATTAAGGTACTTTAAACAAACTTGTGCCTGTCAAGATGTAACCTAATTTTTAAAACTAGACTTTGTAGTGTTTTTTGTCATACCATAAGTCTTGTTTAAGGTAGATAATCTCTTATTTTGTGTTTTTTTGTCTTGTTTAAGGAAAAACAATTACTGGTACTGATCTACCCATGTAACAGGCTATTCCAGTTGAAATCCACACTCCCCCTGTGGAAGATTTTAAAAATATGTTCCATAGGGGTAGTATGTTTTTCACTAAATGTAATTGGTCAGGGTTAATTATTTTGAAACTCATACTCCCCCTGTATTACGGCTTTACCTTTATCTTCCACAACTGGAGTGAGTATTTCAAATGGAAGCCACCCACTTGTCTATTCTATTACAAACTCATACTCCCTCTGTGGAAGACTTTAGCTAAATCTTCCACAGGGGGAGTGTGGATTTTAAATGGAATAGCCAAATGAAGAGTACCGCAACCCAATTCCGATTTCGCCTAACCTTAAACAACCTTTAACTGTAACCCAATATAACTTTATACATATCATCTCCGATACAGCCTCCTCCAAGTAATTCCATTCATCCTTCAAGGCAAAGAACTTTCAACCCTGATAATGAGAATGTTGAGTGGTTTCAGGATCCACCCAGCAAATTACTTTGAAATGTTAAGAATTAAACTAGTCTCTTCCACACTGTTACTCTAAACCCTATCGCCATAAGTTTCAACTGTACGAGACAATAATCATTAAGAGAAGGGCAGTGGCGGAGACTGAGGGAGTACTAACATTATTAGAAGAGCAACTGTTTCAATCATGGACCATCTTATTAGAACGTAAGCCATTTTCTCTTGATGAGGTAAAGGAGGCTATTTGGAACGCAGGCAATTTATGGTTTAATCTGTGGTAACGACCATTCAGCAAGCTCACATTTCAACGTACCGATCCATCTCGGAGAAAACGCATAGAATTCTTCCTACTCGATGCCTGCTCTTTAGGGCGAACATCCATACACACAACAACCAAACAAAATGCCAGCCATGTATTGCAATTTGCTACTTTTTGAATACCTCGTTGAGTGCTGTCGGAGGTACGAGCACCGGTTACGAGATGAAAGACGTTGGTAGTAAATAACAGGCCTGTGGTGGATTTGGTCTTTTCATTTCGCTCCATTGCAGTATGTGTGTGTTCTGAGACCACTGTAAGGCATGTTAGCGAAATAAGGGTGCATGGGATCACATAATATGCGTATCCTGAGGGGGCGCAGGTAATGCTTAGATTACCGGCTATTACCAAATTGTCATGGAATCTCATCTTCACAAGGCTATGGCATTCCGTAACCTACTCAACTCTTGTATGAGAACTAAATTAAAGTCAATTCTTGAAAGTAGGGCCATCGAAGGGATTGCACCAGTTTAGAATGAAACTTGATTAAAGTAGTGGCTTACAGAAATGTTTACAGACCACCAGGCCTTTTTAAATGATGTGGAAATGTGGGGATTATACTGGTTTCCTCAATTCTTGAAACAGATTCATCAGGATCGTTCATAGTTCATAAGATTGATAAAGGTTCTTGTTCAGATCCAATAAAATGATACTACTCACTCAGAAATATTTCAATTCCTATCAGGAATCTTGTTCACTCTGGTACTGGTGTTTCTAGGTGTTTTTAGAACCGGCAACACTTCTGTCTGGTTTTGATGACATCACCAAACTTTCTTGTTGCCGAGAATTTATGACCTGGTCATAAATTTTGTCCAGTCTGTAAGCCCCCTCGTCCTTGTTCATGGTGTCTTTTCCTCTACTTCTAATCCAGATTGCTTCCTTTAGCCAGCGTGTTGTTTTGTCTGATTCTTGATCGATGACCTGAGCCTCATCCCACCCAATCACATGATTTTGGTGTGCAACATGTTCTGCAATAGCCGATTTGTGGATTTCTGAAGCTGATGCTTTTCGTTGTGACCTGGTGAAAACCAGACAGAAGTGTTGCCGGTTCTAAAAACACCTAGAAACACCAGTACCAGAGTGAACAAGATTCCTGATAGGAATTGAAATATTTCTGAGTGAGTA
Organism: Amphiura filiformis; assembly: GCF_039555335.1. Lineage (NCBI taxonomy): Eukaryota > Metazoa > Echinodermata > Ophiuroidea > Amphilepidida > Amphiuridae > Amphiura > Amphiura filiformis. Next base: position 35,179,206 of record NC_092634.1, on the reverse strand, counting down.
GTATCATTTTATTGGATCTGAACAAGAACCTTTATCAATCTTATGGTTTCCTCAATTGTTGCTTTAAATTAGAGAGAAAAACTCTTTACAAAATGTTGACAAGATTGTTTGGAAAAGATAGTCATATAGTCTTGGTGGCTGTCATTTTCTTCAGAAGGGGATCATGAATATGTCGGTAAAACAAGTCAATTCTTAATAAAGACCACGTATCGTATCGCAGGCTAAACGTTTTTATGAACCTCCTAGATGAGTGCATGCTGAAATTGGGGTCATTAAGTCAGGATCTGTTTAGCTGCAAATACATAGGCTTAGGAATGGAGGGGGGGGGGGGGCTGGGGCTCAGCAATAATCCTAGGTGAAGTTAAAAAAAGAGAGAGAGAAAGAGAGAGGAACCCCCCTTGAGCGAGCACCCCCCAGGATGGCTCACCAATTTTTTTAAATTTTCAGCCCAATGTTGAAAATCTTCCTAAGCTAATGAAATATACATATCACTTAACTAACTGGATGCATGCCCCCACCTCAACCCCCAACACACACAAGCACACCGCAGCTTGTGAGGTCTTAACACGCTCTTGAAAGAAACAGATACTTTTCTCTTTCAATTGAATCCAATTCAGTGGGATTCAGTTCACAAGATATCAATGATCCAAATAACAAAATAACAATGGCCACATGCCACACAGACCAACATTATCAAAGACAAATTATCTTCAAATTCCATCCACGTTATCCCGAACATTTCAATCTTAACCCTCCAGTCATCACAATTACAATTCTATGCAGCCACTGCTCCAACTAATTTAAAACATATTTTGCCCTAAATCCCTGTAAAAACCACCACAAAAAGCTGCACAAACTAACAACATCGAATCCAATCATTCTACGCTCATGAAGCCAACTTCTCGCAAGCCATCACCACTTTACCACACCCGACAACTGGGGTTAATTGGTATGACCCACAATATCCCGAGGTGCCGTCCTAACCATTCAAAGTTAACTACCAGCAATGCAGCCAGTCATTCCCTACAACTCTTCAAAATTTTGCAACCTTTTCTTTCCTCGCACCATTCCAAATTTTATCTATAGCATTACACTAGGATCTTAACATGCTCACGTGTCAGTACACAGTTCCATAACCTCAATATGCTTGCACATTTATAGAATGACCTTTGCTTAGCTTGGGTACAAAAACTCATCCTCTGAAACTGAGGTCATAATTTGGAGCAATGAATATTAATGGGATCAGTGAACACTGCCGTCAGGATTGAGACAATTTCGGCTCCTCATCCCAGCTGCTCGTCTTGTCACCACCTTCTTTATACCATTGCTACTTGATAACAGTGATGATCTGGACATGAGACTTCATGAAAGAGATGTGTTGTCAAAGACAGCATGCTCCGACGTTATTGGCATTCTTCCGTCACTGATCCGTACAATGCACCATCTGGAAGAAAATCACTTATATCCGGGGCTTTTATCGCGCCACAAATTAGATACTAATTTCGTTACTATGTTCTCCCTGGAGTACTTGCCCCCAATCTGTTTCAATCAGTCTATTTTGGGCTATTCCAGTTAAAATCCATACACCCCTGTGGAAAACATGATTAATAATCCCCCACATAGGGGGTGTAGATTTCAAATGGAGTCACCCATTCAGGTAGCCCCATTTGAAATTCACACTCCTTGTGTGGAAGATTAAAATCATGTCTTCCATAGGGTGTATGGATACCAACTGGAACCACCCAACCAAAGACATCACAGCCAGCATCACATTGATCCTAGCGTCATCATTGCTATCATCCATCCTCTCCAAATTCCCCATGTTGTTTAGACAACATGGTATCGCCATCAACGCCTCATTTTTATTGCAATGAAAACATTCGATTTCTGTTATCATGTGCAGTCGACATATAAAAAGTAGTTCATTCGTTATACCTCTACTGTTAGTCTGTTTATGTGACATTTTCTCAAACATGCTTTCTTTATGACAGCGCTTCTGTTAGATGCATCATGTTTATGGTGAGATGGTTTTCGAAAACGAATCTTGTAGAATAACATCAGGGAATATCTTGTAACCAATGTTGTCAATGTAACCGGCCTCCTATGACCAAAGATGGTTTTCATTTCTACATCAAAGTGCAACATTTGTTTCATGTCGGTTATTGAAGCAAAAAATAAAATAGAAATAGAAATAGAAATATAGCTTTAAGCTACGATCATTTAATGAATAAAGCGTGTGGCCAGCCTCTTTTTCCTGTCATCTCTGGTTTTTAGATCAGACGTTTTACATAAAAACTGATGACCCCTTTTAAACATTGAATGTTATAAAAGCATGACTTATTATGATGCCTTTTACTGCTCACTAGTGCACATGTGTGCTTTTTTGATACAAACTTATTGCAGTAATTGCATCAAAGTGTTTATTCTCCTTATATAAACAATTACTTATTTACAAATAGACCTGTAAATATAATTAATATGACTCAATGTGCTTATGTGGGGGTGTGTGTGGGGGGGGGGAGGGCATGGGGTGTAGGTGGTGTGTACTTGCATATGGAGTTGCGCATACAGTTCTGCACATAATGAAATGATGTGACCATGCTCATTATAATGATGACAATGATCATGATGATGAAGATGACCAATGTGATAGCAATACGGACAAGGAGGAGGAGGTAGTGGAGAAAGGAAAGGAATAAGGATCAGGAGGAAAGAAGAGGAAGATGAGGAAGAGGTAGAACAGGGGGAGGAAGAGGATGAGGAAAAGGAATACCGACAAAGGGGAGGGAGAGGAGGATGAGGAGGTAGAGAAGGATGAGGCAAAGGAAGAAGAGGAGGAGGAGGAAAAGGTGGAATAAGGACGAGGAGGAAGAAGAGGAAAAGGAATAACTGATAAAGAGGAGGAAGATGAGGAGGTAGATGAGGAAGAGGTGGAATAAAGAGGAGGAGGAAGATATCATTTACTACACTTATGTCAACATATCACCATATGCAAACAAAACTGTTAACACATCCTAAATTCGAACTTCTTAAAACTATAATACTACGTTTTGAACACCGATAATTAAGACATATGCCACCACATACAGTCCCACCCCACCTGTGCGATAATTCAATTAATTCACCAAGGGTCAAGTATCGTCTGGGCGCTAGCTCACTGAAGATGATTACGGACTCATTTAGTCAGGTACACGTATACACAGATGCAAAGGTAACAAAATCAATTGTCCTCCACAACTTTGATGTTATGCCAACTATGAGCCAGGTATTCACAGTGCTCAATATAATTGCCCAGGTAATTTAGACACAATTAGCATCAGAGTGCAACATGGAAACCTATCTATTCTAATTACATACAAGACTCTCTCTCAAGACTCACAGAAATGCGGATAATAGTATTTATTCTTCTTAGTGCCTCAAGGTTTTGAAACAGTACAATCGTGCAAGGTTAGTAGTAAAGTCACCAGTATTTATTTTCATTACAGAGACTGATATTCAGAAACTTTTTTTTTTCAAAAGTAATCAGAAATCTATATTTCCAAGTACTTTTTCAAACTTGTTGAATTATCAAGCACCCCTTCCAGTGATGAACTGATCCTAAACGTACGAGACACGACGTCGCTATGCAATTATCAATAAAAGGTCATCCGCACCTGTTCCTATAGCTTCGGGTTGCTATAGAAAAGTCGCAAAAATTAGGCATTGACAGTGTTTCTAGAATCAAAATCTCACTTTTACTAACATAACGGATGTATGTGATGTTTACACGATCCACACAGAATATGATATGCTACAAATGTGATGATGGCTATATTTTGTTTGATTACGAGAGCAGTACCAAGTTTGTCATTTCATCTATCTCTTCACGAAATAAAAAACACTTCCAGACATCCTGTCTAAGAAATAGATATACCCCGTAGTCGAATTCTCCAAATACATGTACTTAAATCTCAAAGGAAGCTTCCTACCATGAATTCCAGTACAAGTGCAGGGAATCTACCCCTGTGTTTTATTTGGAGTAGAGGCTTGCTAGGGCGTCTTGGATTGCAAGAATATACGTATACCTCGAGTCAAAAAACTTGGTGCAGACTCTTTGGTATGCGGTTTTGTACTTGTAATGTCTGTGTGTACAAGTCGCTTGTATGACATAATGCTTGAAGGGATGGATAGAAGCCGGCTTAGAACTTGGCAATGCCATTTTTTTTCTTGCATAGCATTGAGCACAAAGGGTGTATCATGACATTGATAATTATATAGAGCATGGAAATATGCCATGTTAGAAGAATTTCTTCACTTGAATTCAAGTTTGCTTTATCGTGACATTTAAGGATTCAATGTGTATGTGTTAAGGAGGCAAATTCAGGGGGGAATCTGAAAACATGATACCTAAAATTTGAAAATTTTTGCCCCCAAAGAGGAATTTTTTGATGACGAATATTCCCCTATTCGCGAGCCCTCACCCCTTAGGCCGCCATTGTCCAATGCAACTAGGGAGTTAGAAACATGTTGTCTAATACCTGCGTTGCATTTTTTTTTGCGCAGGAGTATTATGACGAGTGATCACCATGACATTGAGAATTGTAAGATGATTAGCAGCTAAATGGGCTATTCCATTTAAAATACACACTACCCCTGTGTAAGATATTGGAAATACCTTCCCTATGGGGAGTAGGAATTTCAAATGGAATGAACACATTAGTAGCTCCATTTGAAACTCTCCCTCCCTCAGTGGAAGATTCAGGTTGAATTTTTTTTCGGAGGGTGTATGAAATTTAAAGAAGCTGTCTAATGTGTACATTCCATTTCAAATTTATACTCCCCCTGTGGAAGTTATTTCCAAAATCTTCCACAGGGGTAGTGTGGATTTTAAATAGAATAGCCTAATGTGTGCAGACAACACACGCAATAAAACAAGAAATGTCTGCCATACCGCATACCTGTTGGGCACTGAAACCGCCAATCGCCGAGATGGACACGTTTAATGTTGTAGACTTGTGTTGTTGATTTAAACAGGTATAACCTTTATAAAGATTCTAACCAATGTTATCCTCTGACTCCATGCTATTTTGATATGTTATGACATCACTTAAGGTGGTATTGGATGCATTTTCTAGAAATAAGGAAATGTTTTGAGCATGTTTTAAACAGATTAATTGAGTAGGGTAAAGTACACTGATCAATATGCCTTTTGTTTGAAGCAAATCGGACATACGGTTTCTATACTACATCAAATTATATTTTCTTTGTATCTTATTGTTTTTATCAATAATCAATATAGTTAATGAGCTAAAAAGGACTGTAAAGGCTCATTAATATGTAATTTTTGTCAATAATTAGCTAAAAATCAATGCATAAATGTTCATGGTACTTTTATTTTGCATACTTTTGCCCTGAAACTTGGTCAAAGTGTTTCTAATATGTTCTAATGTATTATATAGTGAAGCCGCCCCTCATTTGCATATTTGCATAATTAATGAGCTAATTTGCATAAATGCTAATTAATTATGCAAATTAGGGCGGCTAGCTCATTAATTATGCATAAATTATCTGGAAGTCATTAGGAACACTTTGACCAAGTTTGAAACCAATATTCTGTTAAATAAAAATGTTATGAACATTTATGCATTGGATTTTAGCAAAATATTGGCAAAAATTACATATTAATGAGCACTTTCAAGTCATATTAGCTCATTAACTGTATTGATTATTGATAAAAACAATACAATACAAAGACATTTAAAATGTATGTATTATGAAAACCGTATGTCCGATTAGCTTCAAACAAAAGGCATATGGAACAGTGTTCTCTGCCCTACTCAATTAATATGTTTAAAACATAAATAGAGCACTTCCAAAATGGGTCCAGAACCACCTTAAGAAGAAAACCTTTAGATTAGGTGCATTGACACTTTATGGTCAGTCACTTCCTACTTTTATCTAGTCTCTATAGGATTTGGTTAAGGGCTGATATGAGTTAGTGACATAGCCAATGAGGGAGGGGGGGGGGCAAGGGGCAGCCCCACCCCTATGAGAAGTCTTGTCCCCCTCTTTCCCCCTGTAAGATGCTAGCTACCCTGATATTTATTATTTTGTAACCATTTTTGATAATTCTGTTAAATTTTGCACCCCCCCCTTGAAATTTGCCTTGCCACCCCCTGAAAAGGTCCTTGCTAGCTATACCACTGGTTGGTATTTAGGATTAGGTTAGGGATTAAGATTAGGGATAAGGATGAGATTAGTGTTCGGTTAGGATTAGGCAGGCTCGTACCCAGGGAGTGAAGGAGGTACAATTCACACAAAAATGGTCTACTGTTATACTTTATAATTATGTGCATGCTTAAAATTTCCAAATTTTGAAAAAACGTTCCCCCAAAATACCACCACCACCACCCAGCACTACCACCACTAAAAAATGGCCACATTTTGGTAGTTTCGCAACCCTGCAAACAAATCCTCACTACAGACTTGGTATGAGGTTTTCGAATAGAGCTAAAAGTATAAATGACTGATGAAAAATGGAGGGGAGGACAAAAATGGGTTTACTGTTTGAACAAACTAGACCTACATTTCAAATTAAATTAAACAGGCCTACATTTCAAATTAAACAGGCCTACATTTCAAATCAACTTCAGTAGTATTATATATAATTTCTATGGCTTAGTTTTGTACTTCATGTGGTTCTGAAATCAACCAGACTAACGGCAAAATAAAGACATATCAAATTTTATGTCACCATACTTCAACTATTTACTGCCAAAAACTTCAAAGAGAATAAACTAGCTGTAGGCGTATCAGTTGCTGACCAGGGAGTCATGTTTTGAAAACTCGGAGGTTCCAATAATTCATCGCGTAAGCAACATAACAAACCGAATCGCTTCCGACTATAAATGATTTTCACAATTGAATCAAATATCATTATCATCAAATATATGAAAAATAATGAATGCACTTTTGGGGAATGTTCTTTCACTTAAACTAATAAACATTCAATACTTGAAAATCGCAGAATAGCTAGTTCCTTATATGGTCAAAACAACAGGATTGACCAATACTATCAACTCACAGAGACATTGTTCACAATTCAACATACGGAAGGGACTTTCTACTTGTAGATTGTGCTGCGGACGATAACAGAATACCAATTGGTCATTTTTGCGATTAAATTTAATAATGGCTGTTGGACGTTGAACTATTTGAGTCTTATTTTTAAGAAGTTGCACTGAATATGATATTTATAGAAAGGCATAGGGGAATGACATTAAATGGACTCCTAGCAGACAGGTGATGAAGTCTAGCTTCACTATTTTCATCGCACAGGTAAATAGACAACCCGTTGAGCCTCAATGGCTGGGATAGTTATCTAATAGTAGCAGAAAATTGGAGAGAAAATAGCTAGATTTGCACGTCATTCACACACTGTCCGGTAGCGGGGATTCGTAAGTTGCGGTTGACCGGGCATCCTAGGGAGCGCATCTGCCAGACCACATGGGTGGACAACTGTTGTGGGCAGGTGATCGGTGATTATGCCACAATATTAGTCTGATATGATACAACGATGTGCTATGGCTATTTTGGGATGGATATGCATAGGACAGTATAGCTGAGCAATGCGGAGTGTGACAAAGAGGTCTCAGATAACTTATCATGTTGAGGGTTATTGTCCGATTTTGAATGATAAGAAGCGAAAGGAGTACGTCCCATATTTGAGTTCAATTTTGTTTGTGTCTCCATTGTACAATGTACATTGATGGAAATTAGTGGTTGATTTGTATGATTTGTAATGAAATAATAGAATTAGAAATTATTAGTGTGAAGAAAGTGATCAAAACAAGATTACAAAAGCTAGAGGGCGGTCATAAAAGGTGATTTGATTGAAAACATAACAAAACATGTTTACTAGAAAAAAACTGATTGGACAGAGTGCCAGGAATGCTAATATCATTAAGCCAATTAGGGTGTAAGTTATATAAGGTATATTTGTCATATTTTCACCAAATTATATAAGGAATTGGGTTGGTTAAGACTCGAGATTAAAGCAATTGGGTCTGTTGTTCCATGTTGTGGTTCTTATACTTCCATAACATATGAAGTCAACAAATCTTCAAGGTAAAGAAAATAGATGGTCATCATGTCGCAGCAATGCTTGCAAGCCAAAGGGTCCATCTTTTTGTAGTTGTGGTGTTTGGGCCTGATTTTCTGGTGTAACTTGTAAAAGAAATTCGCACAGCTACACTGGGTGAACAGAGAACACACATGTTTCATCAATGTATATTTTGTTATACAATAAATTCCAAGAGGGCAGTTTACCATGGTTCACATAGCCCTGTAATGCTATGCTTTAGTAGGAGTCATCGCCTATGGGAACCGGGTCACAAGCCTTGGGGAAGGGGGCAAGTAACAACTGCCTAACAAGTGGGAGGACCATAATCACCAAGTGTTGTCATAGCAACCAGGGTCTCCCGAGGGAGAGGGTTTGTTTTTCAGTGCAAGTGGTTAGATTAGGGATTTACCCCCAGTGTTGACCCCTTTGTTTGGTGTTGATGGTATGGGTAGTGGCACGTGGCATGGTGGGGTTAGGAAGGAGGCAAATATGGCATTGATGGGAAACACAGAGATGAGGATCTGGAGAACATCTGTGGATGATAACCAACTCCATAAGTGTTTGTTGATGTTCTGCCAAATTAAATTTGTGTCTATATATCTGTCTGGCTAGCTTGTTATAGTTATGATGGTAAAAACTGTCCACTGTGATCAAAGATGGCCGATTCAATGAGCTATATTGGCTTGAAATTTCTAGGAAAGCTATCTGCATCTATACCCTCTTGAAGTTGAAACAGTTCTTAGTGGATTAGCACCTTAAGCTATCTTTTAAAAGAGGTCAAGAAGGGCGATACTTTTCTCTCCGATTTAAAAGTAAAAGATGTGGTGATTTTAACTTCAGTATACCTGAATCCGTAAGATCTCAGTATTTGTGACACGATCTGGTCCATGGGGGCCAAAGGCGACAAATTTGAAACTGAGATAAAAGTAAAAAGATGAAGTAAATAACAATAAAATACATAAGAAAATAGACAACAGAAAACTTCAGAACTTAATTAATTAAAAGAACCAAGTATGCTAGACCTTGTATTGTATGTAAAATGTAATAATTACAGTAACTCAATTTTCAAAAATGCCTCCTTTGGCCCCCATGGACCAGATCATGTCACATTTGATCATTTTAAATGATCATAGTGACCAATCGAAATTTCTTTTGATAATTAGCAATCAAAACTGACGTAATCTTATTTCTAAGGACAAGTTTGTATCGTCTCATATTTTGAATTGCATAACAAAAACAAACATCAGGAAATTTACTCATAAATATAAAAAATACAGGAAATGAAAAGAATGTTAAATTTGATTGAAATCTTAGAGTTCACTCCTGGTCACTGGAATTCCTTGCTGACCCCACTCCCCCAGCCACATGAATGTCATCAAGTTCATTGTAGTTCATCAGCTATAAATGGATGAAATCTTACTTTGCACTTTTGTAATGTTTAATTTGTCCTTAGTAAAGTAATGAAATAGTTGGGAGAAATCCTACAAGCCAAGGTGACATGACTATGGGTTTTTCTAGAATTTATTTTGTGGCTTCAGTCATCTAAGTTCAAGAAACCCTACATGAACATGTCTTCAGAATTTCAAAGTCAGAGGTTTTCCTGTTGTTTTGTAATGTACTTGTTGAACCTTGGAATTGTAAATACACACACTTTTTAATTGTTTCTTTCCCATCAAATAATTTGTTTTTACTTTGCTTTTGTGGACAGCTGTGATGTGTTCTATGCCTTCTGAAAACCAATATAGCGAGCAGATTTCAAGCCTTTTCTATGTAAGACAAAGAAATAGTTACTGGCCTACTACCATACCATGACTACTGATCAATGCAAATTTGAGTAAGTTTTGTCATGCAACATTCTTCAGCTTGCCTCTCAATATGGCCCTACAAGAACATTTTTTTCTCAGTCATGTCCTTATTTTAAGGTCATAGACCCCATCCTTGAGAACCATTAGTGTACAAGTGCAAACTATCAGTCTTATTCAATGAGCAGTAGGGGGCTATAAATAAAACAATAATTGACAGCTATCAAAAACCACACATATGACTTCCTAACTAATCATTTTAATGCTATATCCATTAGCAATCAAAACAATAGGCTGAGTGATATATTATGCTTAATTGTTCTATATTTATTGAGGACCAATTAAACTTCCAAATGATAAAAGTGGGTGATATTATGTTAATTGGTTTGTTTATTATTAACGACCTTTGGAACACTTAACAAATGCATGGTAACGAAGCCCACTTTATCATGCGGATATGCATCATGTTGATTCATGTTCTGAAAGTTTTGTCTAAATATCATATTGTGGATATAGGCCTGGCAAAAACAATGAACTTTATACCTTGACATCATGCATGACATTTACTGTCTGCTTTTGTGGACATAGACAATTTTATGATTGTATTGAACCTGAAATGATGATGCACCTTTTGTTTTCAAAATTAACATTCAAAATTAACAATTGGCTCAGCAAAACTGTTGTTAACATACATGTAAATGTATGTAAAATGTTGTACAATAACACGATCATCAGCACTTCTTCCTATAATCTTCTTCCTACAATTCTTAATTTGCAGAACAAATTTTAACAGCTTTGTCCACAAAACTTTACCAAGAAGTAGCATCCAACTCATTTCACTGCAGTACTATCTGGTCTCAATCCTGATGGCAAACTTCAATAACCTCAATACAAGTAGTGATAGCTCAAAACTGACCTGAAGTCATGGGGTATGAGTTTTTGTACCCAATATATACAGAAGTCATTCTATCAATATACAATCACAAGGTTGAGGAACTGTATCCTGAAGGATTGCAGTGTTTGAGATCTTTATGTTTTTAAAAATAGCATTTAAAAGCTCCCATCTGAATACTTAGTACCCAAACTTGGTAACCCTGCCCCCAAATATCATGCTTGAACTTGATAGTCTACACCACAGTGCCACTATTTCATAGAACTAATAAATCTATGGCAATAAATTTTGTGACAGATTTATTGATACAGATGTACATTTGAGTACTTTGAAAGGGGAAAAATTCTGCAGATTTGCCATATTTTGTGACACTCTTGTGAAAGGGGTCAAGAATATTGCAACAGCTACATAGATGTGTTGAAAAGCTGCCTTTTGTAATCTGAACCAGCTCAAACTTCTAGTTTAAATGCATTTTAAAAATTTCAAAATTTGAATAGTTTCGGGGTTTTTTTTCACAATTAGCAAAGAATGCTCATGTTTGTGGCAAAATTATCTAAAATTGATAAAATCATAGGCCTTAATAAAATTCATACATAAAAATGTTAAAAAATGTGAATATGAACATTTTCGCTGGTGAAATATGCCAAAATTTAGTGCAAGCAAAACTGTCTTGCTTTTACAGAGTACACACCCCCGAAAATCATCTCACAAGTTGAGATTTATGGTCAGTATAAGGCAATAGAACCAAATTAGTTTGATCTTTTGATCAACCATCAATGCTTGCATGGTCGATCCTTATTATTTATGAAATCAATTATTTGGCTTTTGTTAATGATATTGACCAATACAAATTTACCATTAATTTTGATTAATTAGTTAATAATTCATTCCAAAGATCCAAAGATCGAACACATTTGGTTCTGGTGCATGAGCAAATATACCGCCCTCTCAGATACATTAATGTAAAATGTTATTAGCCTTCATGAGATTCTTGAACAATGACAACATGATTGAGGACAATACTGTGGACATACAACGAGGCAGCCAAAAAAGTTCTTCTGGCAGCTATTAATATTCTCAAGTTCACCTGTCAACTAAATTCTACCAAGACAGAAATCAAATCATGCACCCATCTGTGTCAGGTGTACATGAAACAACAAAGAAACCTAATCTTTAATATAGTACCCATGTAATCATGAGTAATATGAGAAATGGATACACAATATTATTCAGACAGAAAATGACAAAAACTTAACTAAAACCTTTTCAATACCTGCCAAAATGATGACAACCGGTCATCTTTCATGATTTTTTTCTATTCAGAATGTAGGCCTAGGTCATGAGATAAAGGTGGGTTGGGACCATGGAGAATAATAGGCTGTGTGGGAAGGGGTTTAGGCCTACATGTACATGTAGGCCTACATTTTTGTCAGGAAAGATGAAGTACTTTGAGTTCCACCGTGGTGTGGGTTCCTGTAATCCAAACATTCCTAGCCTACTTTTAATGGAAAATGGTCTATGCTCTCCCTTTCCCTGGGTTTCCCTTCATAAATCAATGATTTATAGAAAGAGTATAGGGAAGTGTGACAAAATTGCACAACATCAACACACTCTGGTTTTGAACAAAGAAAAAAGTTGAGGAAAGGAATGGGAAAAGAGTAACGCAGAGAGGGAAAAATATGATTTACTCAAAAAGCTACATATTCTCTGTGCATTCTTTCTAAAATATAGTTACAAGGCAAACGTGATGGAATTTAACACAAACAGATCAAAATATGCCAAAACATGACAATTTGTGCATTTTCAGAAATTGAACACATGAACCAAACATCACACATGAACATGACATACTTTAACACTGTATGATTTAGAAGACACTCTCCTGATTTGAATGGTTTTAATGATGTTCAAAATTAACTGACGGCACGCCCTTGAGACTTAAAACATCTACTTCAAATAATTAGGCAGCTCCTGCTGTACTACTCCACAGCTAATTATCGCTGCACACCCGCAAATTTAGAAAATGTCAAACATGTTTTCTTTCCATTTCCTCATCAGTTGAGAGTTCCTACTCGTTATCGATAAGAACCCATTGTATACAATTTCAAAGTTACTTATTAATTATTAAAAAAGAGGAAATAATAATCAGTCTCTTCTCAGTATGTCAAGGATAGAATCCATGGAAAGTTGAAATCCATCTTCCTAATCTGATAATTTATCACAATTCCTAGTGCTTTTTAAACAATTTCTATTATTCTTCCATTTCAACATTTCGTTTATCTCTCTTTTCTGTCCGATCCACTCAATGTTAATGTCACTCTTCCAACATTGTCTAATAACCCCCTCTGATCCATAACCTCAGTTATAAACCTTAAAAGCCTCATCCCCTGGGGCCAAAGATCCCTCAAATCAAACAAATAAACATGCAAACAATACCACACCAAAATGGTTCAATTATGATAAGCATGACCTCATACACAAGGACACATGTCCATTTTGCCTTCAGGGTTATAGGAAGAGATAAGTGACTTGACTTTTGGCTACTGAGTGCAGCGCCTACTTATTGAAAATGTCATTGAATCATTACAAAGCGGTGCAGCACATCCAGGGGGATTTCCATCACATTTTAATTCTAAACAAACTAATTTTCATCATCGCCATGTTTCTTTAAGATGCTATCAGTCGATAAGGCATTCTTTCTTTACATAACATTAACAAACAAGATAAATAGCCTTATTTTCCACGTTTTGATCGGCAAATTTCACACCACTGGTGTTAAACCGTTTTTTATAACAGAAGCTTTTAAGTTACTGTCGGATTTAGCTTAGTATTTGGATCACAGTCGGTGTGTAGCAGACCTTAAGTTACCACATCCATCACATCAAAGCCAACCTTTTTTAACTCGGGTGGAATTTTTAATTGAACTTCAACACACCTTTTCTAATCAGATAAACGTTTCGACATTCTAACACGAAAAGAACTCTTTGATCTCCTGTAATGAGTTCTTTTGATGTTGAAATTTGAGTTATTATGCAAGCTTTACAAAGCTCACAAAGAGATGATTATGGTATTATTTAGGCTGTTTCTTTTCTGATGAAAAAAGCCAAAAGAAAACAGAAAGAATGTTGGCTTCAGGTTAAATTTCGCCTCAAAGGCACCAATGCATCAATTCAAATTGCCTTGCAGTTGTGAGTCGCCACATAAATTTCCCTCCAAGGCATGGTGGATATAATTGAAACTGAGGTAGCAAAATGTAACGGAATTTGTTCACAGTATTTGTTCTGAATGGGAAAAATAGAGATGGTATCACAAAGATTACGTTGGCAAAGAAAACTATTTCAATTTTTCCTCACTTCTATTGATATTTGCTTTGGGCCTATCTTTTCATAAAATGATAAAATCTTCCTCCAAAATTCTTGAGGCACAAAAGGCATGTCTTATTCAATATTTGACATGGGAAAATCCATTTTGGGTAAGACCTTGTTTGATTTTGACGGTCCGTTCTAGACTTGGTTTCTGAATATTTTCAAGATCCATTTCATCAATACATAAATGATTCGCAACACGAATATTATATTACTAATGATCAATTATCACTCTTGAAGTTGATTTTGTACTTGTTCGCAACAATTGATTGCGATAGATTGCCGTTATAATCTCTTGTAATCCTCCCTATGATAATTCTGATGAAATCCACATCGACCTATATTTGACTGAAAATTCCATTTCCAATAATCATTTACATGTGTGCATGCATGGGAGATGAAGAGGGGAAAGATGAGGAGAGAGGAGGAGGGCCGAACAAATTATTCTTCCAAAATTGACTAAAATCTTAAAATTGACTAACATCTTGACCATAAGTGTGTGATAAAAACTGATAATCTTGTCACCAAATTTAAGTGCAAGCAGATGGGATTATATCTTCTATTATGAAAGAGGTGAATGTTTCATTCAACTTTTCTCAGCTTTTGAAAGCAAAAGTGTTCATTTAAGCTCTTCATTTGGGTAATGATCACTAATATGCAATAATCCATACAAAATTTTATGACCCAGACATGCAGAAAATTGCATTGTATCATGTATGTTTGTTAAGCAGTTCATGTTCACAAAAGCACTTACAAAAATTCAATTTTAAAAATCCAATAATCTCATCAAATGGCCCCATTGCTAACAAAACCAACATCTTATCCCTCCATTGAAACAGAAACTGTAAAAAGGCCCCAGTCTATGGTTCAAAATGAACAAATAATCTGTGGATTTATATAATTGTATTATCAATATTATTCTACAGACCAAAGCCACTTTCAAGGGAGAATTGAAACTTACTCCATAGTACAACAAGTTTAGGTTTTTGATCTAAAACCAAATCAATAATACAGTCTGAAACTTTTCATACCAGTTTAGCCAGTCAAAGTTGCTTTAGCCTTTTTTGATTGTTTTTTTTTCCTCCCTGAAACTGTAATTTTGTTGACAGTTCTTTAAGTTTGGGTGGATGAAATCAACAGGTAAAACCTGGCATTGCAAGGAATCATGACATACATGACATAGGCTGATAGAAAGACTTGATAGGGTATAGGCTTTAGTTGATAGCCTAAGAGCTATAGCGCCATCATGAGAAAAACAACACCACAAAACATAACATCAGATGGAATCCAATCCAAAATTTTACACCTAGAAGAAAATTTGTCATGAAAAATATAACTATCATAAGATGTGACTGTGAACAATAATGTAAGTTAACGTCATGCCTCGAGTAAAAAAGCTAAAAATTGTGAACATACGTGTAAATGTGCACATCAATCACAAAGCCACATCAAAAAAGGCTTCTGAGTTCATTCACTCCGTCCGCTCTTTCATACATGTATCACAATGAAAAGGGGAGTTCAAACCCCTAAACATTCACTGCATGCAGGTATGCAGGTGTGTAGGGATATTCCAGTTGAAATCCATGTACCCCAATGGAAGACATGACCTTAATCTCCCACACAGGGAGTGTGAATTTCAAATGGAATCACCCATTCAGGTAGTCCCATTTGAAATTCACACTCCCTCTGTGGGAGATTAAGGTCATGTCTTCCATACGGGGTGTATGGATTTCCACTGGAATACCCAATGTCTACAAGTTGGTTAATTCCTTTATATTTTTTAATGTAACCAGTGATGGCTACCTTAGGAACACAGAACCAAAGCTATGCATGTTTGTACTTGATTGAAATCTGATTTGTTACAGAAGCCAAAAGGTGATGGCAAAACTTTTATCTTCCATTTATGTACATGGCTTCTGCTTCTGCAAGCTAGAGGCACATTAATTTCTAATTAGACCGTGTGTCAGTGAATAATTACAGGCCTATTTAGTCACGCCAGCTACGACAGGTGTAACAAACAGCCAAAACCTTGTAGCAACCAATTCAATCACTCTCGCGACCGTTTTTGTCTCGTGACTTTTCTACCCCATTTGATTCCGAGTAAAAGAATAGCGAAAACACTGGGTTGACCTTTTGTGAAAGGATACAAAAGGTTTAAACGGTGGCCCTTATTTTATGGTTTGACAGCGGCACGGTGTGGTGTAGGGAAAATAAAGTAATTAAAAATCACTTTGAATTCAGTTCATGGTTAGGGTTCATCTAGTCCGACGAGTAGGACCTGTTTTTTTCTTAGTTTACCAACTCTGATGCTCTGATCGCTCAAGAAAGATTAACCACAAAAGTCCACTATCCTCCCGAAAAAAGGTCCTACAATAAACGCCGCTAAGCCCCCACGTTGGTTGAAAACTGGTCACTGCTTGCAATATGAAACCATGATGTAATCACCCCAAATATGGAATAACCCTTCCAAAAGTCACGCCCACTGGATTTGGCAGCGACCACCTGTTGTGTATATCACTCATCTCGGTCAGTGATGGTCTTCCAGGGTCTATGCTGATACCAACCTTGGAGCGCAGCACGTGTGATCTATGGTTTTATATAGATCCAAGTTTACAATTTTGGATTCAGCCTGCATGCGTGTTTTAAACATTTGATTTAATTATGTTGTATTTAAAATATTGCGATTTAAAAAAATCCATTTAACAATATCATGGCCTTTGAATATGTCATGAACTCCGGATGAAAGATATAGGCCTATAGAAAAAAATATAGGCCTATTCACTTTTTGTCAGAATATAAAAACAAGTTGAAATGAATATTTAAAATTTTGTTTCTACTCCGGTTTCTACTAAGAGTTGTTTGCTTCATTATTTTCTTACTTTGTTTGAGAAATGAACATCAACATGTACGAGATAAGATCTTTAGGCCCATGAAAGTCACTTTTTTTTCAGGTTGGTGAGGTGACTTTTTCATTTTTTAGTTTTCATTATTTCATCAGATTTCATAATATTGACCTAAAATGCGTGTTGAGCCAAACTCATACATGTGATTTATAAACATGTTTTTTATAATGGGTAAAGGACTAGAAAAGAGCCTGGTTTTGCTTCCAAGTTATGAATATATGTTTTACAATAAAAAAATATAGGCCTATCATTATGTTTCACTAGTGAAAACACCGATAGGGCCTACTTTGAAAATAATGAATTATTTTGGCATTTTTGAAAATTTGACGCGGGTATTTTTGGTTTCCAAAAAGCTGAGACCATAATACCTAAATTTGTCAGATATAATAACAAGTTGAAATGAATATTTAAAATGTTGTTTCTACTGCGAGTTGTTTGCTTCATTATTTTCTTACCTTGTTTGAGAAATGAACATCAACATGTACGAGATAAGATCTTTATATAGGCCTATTCACTTTTTGTCAGAATATAAAAATAAGTTGAAATGAATATTTAAATTTTGTTTCTACAGCGAGTTGTTCGCTTCATTTTCTTTTCTTGTTTGAGAAATGAACATCAACATGTACGAGATATTAAAAAGATCTTTCTTCCATGGTTTGAATACGCCGCTTTTTTTCTAAATTCTGTTTTGCCTTGACCATGACTTCATGAAAGATGGGAAAAAGTGATGAATTTGCGAAGCTCCTTCCAGAGAAATATTTATGCCTCGTGGGAAATCCGGGCGCGGCAGTAAAAAAAAATGGATCGATCACGATGATCATGGAAGAAAAGAAAACACAAATCATCCCGGAAATCATACAAGCGGCTAGGGGACGCAGGGGTAACCTTGTCAATCAAATACTTCATCTATTGTGTCCAATACTTAATCCAATAAGTGATCGATGTATATCGATAACTGATCAAGATCGTAGAATTAAGCCATGGCTATGGCGGCATGCTTTAATACTTTACGATTCAGCCAGGTACCTGGATTCAGCAACAAGATGTCATAAGACTTGATTTATTTTTTATGATTAGGCCTACCATTAAAAAAACCTAGAAAAAAACAATAATACTATAAAATAATGAAAACATTAGTTTTTTAAATTAAAGAAATTGTAAACATTTTTTTATCATAGGCCTAGGCCTAACAATTTGTAACATTAGGCCTAATAATATCCTCGCGAACAGCAAGACCATTAACTTGTAATATAGGCCAAACTTGAAAACCTTTTATAGCTGCGAGACAAAAAGCCTACAGTGAAAATGAGTACTTTTTATTTTTTTATTTGGTTAAAAAGGCAAATATAGGCCTAAATGGCCAAATGATTTAACTAAAAAGTGGGAATATTATTTAACTTTATAACTTAAAGTTGAAAATTTTAATATTTATTTTATGTGATAGTCTCCCAGCAAACACAAAACGTTTTCGACGTCATTCGCAAAAAAGAATATAAAAGGTTGTCAGAAAACGTTTAAATGTCGGGTTGTATAAAGGGTACATTAATGGTATAAAACGTTTTCATAACATTAAATAACATTTGTTGGTAATTTACTGCACAGCAAACACAAATGTTTTACAGAAAACATTTAAATGTCGGGTTATATAAAGGGTATAAAAACGTTTTAATAACATTCCAAAAATGTGTACCAAGTTTTAATAACATTCCAAAAAAATTTTTGAAAACTTGGTACAAATCATTCTAAACAGAATGTTATAATAAAATAAAAAAAATATTTTGCAAAAAATGTTTGCCCAAAATATTTACAATAACGTTTTTAAAATGTTTTCACGACCTTTATATAACCCGACATTTAAATGTTATTAAAACGCTTTTGTAAAAAACATTTTAAGAACATTTCTGTGTTTGCTGGGGGCAAATATTTTAACACAATGTTATTTAAGTGTTGACAAAATATTTGGCCAAAAATGTTTGCAAAAATAGTTTACAATGACATTTCGAAAACATTTTTTTAAATATTGTTGTAGTGTGTTTTCATACAAAACGTTTTAAAACGATTTCATGACCTTTATATAACCCGACATTTTAATGTTATTAAAACGTTTTTACCTAAACCAAACCCCAAAATATAACTTAGGCCTATTTAAAACGTTTTTGTGTTTGCTGGGTTTTCATTTTTATCATTTAATTTTTATTTCATTTCAAATTGTAATATTTTATATTTATTTAAAGTTTTATTCCATGCAGATTTATCATGTGTACACGTTATAAACTTGGGTCAACTTTGCACAGTGGTCCTTTGCCATGCAGATCGATCTATTTTGGTGCCTCGGGGATAATTGCCTATCGATTGGAATGATTATGGATCTACGTATTGGCGATGTCATCGGCTTAACTTTAGGTGGACAATAGAATCACCATTGATTGACAAGGTTACCCCTGCGTCCCCTAGCCGCTTGTGAAATCATCACTGCATTGCACAGAATAGCAAATAATATTGGAAGTCTTTTTCCAATAAAATAAGTTTGAAGAATATTTCCAACCCCTGAGAATTTCTTAGAAAACACAAAATAAATCTTGAAGTTATTTATTGTGTGAAAAGGAATGACAAAATAATGTACCTCATCTGAAAGTCATCTTCCCGCACGCACCTGAGCAATACCGTAATTAAAAATTGGGAAACCCCATTGATTCTACCACTGTAGCTGCTTTCCCAGGGGTGTTTTGCAGATTTAAGTATGTTTACATTCATTTTCCATCACAATTCTAATTTGATGAGAACTAGTAATTAGTCATAATAATTTTAAAACCATCATGGAATTACTTTAATTAAAAATATATAATTATAAATGCATATTTTCCCCATTTTATAGAATTATCGGTAATAATAAAATATATCACCCCCGTCAGGTTAATGTAACATTCCAAAACAATTTCCCATTCATATGGTAATTAGAAGTAAACAACTAAACAAGAGGTCCCTGGACAGAAATAAACAAGCAAAACTAGTGAAAAAAATTAAAACTAAAATATTTAAAATCCCTACAGGCATAGTTTGGAGGTAGAAATTGTTAAAACTGTATTTTGGATATTTTCATAGATTTATTGCCAGTAGTTTGAGGGGAAAATGGCGACCCAGAATGGCGACCTGGGCTTCACCGGCGGCCGAACTTTGAAAGTAATTTGCCAAATCAGGGATCATGCAGTTACTTTTGCCTTATTTTAATAGTTCCCATGAATACATTTACAGGATCCCTGTCGACATGCAAAGTCAACATTTTCAGAGGATTTAAGACCCAAATATCAGTGAATGTCAGGTGAATAGGTGTTAAGCTTATTGAATTAAAAAAATTCTGTAGTTTCAGAAAGTGGTATTGATTGATTGCAAGGAAAGGTGTTTGTTTTAAAATTGTGTGTACAACTTCAGGGTCAGTCCATTGCCATGGACATGCTAGTTTTATTGGGTTGGGGTGTGCATCGTGACTGACCTCGGAGGGAGACCGGGGACAGCTATAGGTGTCTGGCTGATAATTCCAGTTACGCAATTGGAAGCCCCTCGGCATAATTTGTCTCAGATTTTAACCGTCGCCTGTCAAACAAAAAGTTGGGGATTTTCTATTGGTCGTCAAATTGTGATGTCACCACTGGTGTCAAGTTAACTTGTACCGAATTCGGTACACCAACAACGAATATTGTAGGACCTTTTATTTTGGGGGCGCGGTCACTGGACTTTCGCGATTCGTCTTTCTTGCGCCATGTGAGATAGTGATCATAGTGTGAAAAGTGTATAGTCTGGTAACTTAGAAATAAAAGGTCCTACTCGTCGGACTAGGTTCATCAGTTATGTAGTGTCTATAGCCAGATGGAATCAGAATTTTGTATTGTTTCTGAGGTCCAACAAATCTGATAATTTTTCATAATTTGTAGGACTAATTCATTTTTAAAGGGATATACAGTCATTAAATTTCTATCCCAAAAATATACGACCAACTTATCAATATTTTGAAAGAATATGTAAGTTGTGATAAAAAAAAACCTGATCCTGTTACTGTCAATTTGACTCAAAACTTTTTTCTTCACATATTCTTGGAAGTAAGAAAGCGCCCCTCAAAAAAGTGGTGTGTGTGCCATTTATTCTGGCATTCCATAGTATTGGAATACCTTCAATATTAATACAGACAATTCTTGAAATGTATACTGGTTACTTTTCTCATAAAATTAAACTTGTGAAACTTTTGGTGTGAAAAGGTTTTGGTTTTCATTTAAGGACGTCGAAATAAACTGGGTTTTTTTCTGGCACAATAACTGTATCCCTTTAAGTTCAGGAAAATGGTATGAAATGTGTAATATGCTTTATTCCATGAAAATGCACTAGAAACTAGAAATATACATGTATTTGTATAAATTTTATGCAATAGCAACAAAATACAAACTGAATCCTTGTCATTGCTGTCTGCTTGAAATGGACTAGTCCAGGTGAAATCATACACCCCCTATGGAAGACATGACCTTAATATTTCACACAGGGAGTGTGAATTTCAAATAGGGTTACCTGAATAGGTGACTCTATTTCAAATCTACATCCTCTGTGTGGAAGATTACAGTCATGTCTTCCATAGGGGGTGTATGATTTCAATTGGAACAGCCCAAAAGTTGATATTTTATTCACTAAAATTGGGCTTCATTATCAAATTAGTGCATCATCCTACAATGTGGATATTTTATTCACTAAAATTGGGCTTAATTATCAAATTAACGCATCTTCCTACAAATATTTGTAGTCATAAAATATCAAGATCCTTGACCATAATCTGTTTAAAAAAATTGTACTTTGAAGTTTGAAATTATATATGAAAAAAGATAAACTAATTTACTCGTTCATGGGTCTGTCATTGGACAAGTGTGATAAGTGGCCCATTTAAAAACAATTTGGCCTTTAAAAAAGTTAAATTAATTTTGTTGCCAAGGTTTCGGCACTCAACTTAATAATTATATTGACATGATATACCTTGTTATCTTTTTTTTTTTTTTTTGGTTTGACTATTTAGTGAACTTTTATTGCACCATTAAATTCTTTCATTCCATTTAACTTTTTGTTAAAAAATACAAAGACTAATGGTGCATAAAAATCTGGTCAAACACTACAAATACCGCTACATATATATGATAAAAGAAAGCGTACTAGGAAGTTTATGATGACATGGTCAAATTCTATCAGTTCTGTATGATAAAAGGAATTAAAAAATCTAATTCGGCTATAAAATTACAAATTTTTAAATCAAATTCCATATAAGAAAAACACTTCCCTCAAATTTACACCATAAAACTCCACTGTGCCTTTCACAAAAACAGCCCAATTTTCAGCCATTGTTTTGGTGTGTTTTAAACAAATTTTTGAATAAAATTCCATGTAAGAAAACTACTTCTCTCAAATACCCCATAAAAATCCATTGCGCCTTTAACAAAAAAGCCTCAATTTCACTCCACTGTCGTGGTGTGGCCCTATTCGACCTAACTTGTTTTAATGTAAATTGTAAAGTAAACTTGAATTGTAAAGAAAGATATTTGTAAATTGTTCATTTTCCCACCAAAAACTTGCCTTTACATGAAGAACTCATCCTAGCGATTCTTTTTTAAATTTTCAAAAAAATTTCTATGAATTTTGTCACATTTCATCACAATTGCAATGTTA
This sequence comes from Amphiura filiformis, assembly GCF_039555335.1. Classification (NCBI taxonomy): domain Eukaryota; kingdom Metazoa; phylum Echinodermata; class Ophiuroidea; order Amphilepidida; family Amphiuridae; genus Amphiura; species Amphiura filiformis. The sequence goes on along the minus strand of NC_092634.1, from coordinate 35,156,449 downwards.
CCCATCACACTAAGTCAAGTTGAAAGGACCAACAACATTTCTCTAATAGCCAGAACACCTTTCTCATCAAGAACTAATAACAATATCAATTATCCCATATTAGTACTTCAGCGGGGTGCTCTTTCACCATCAATGAAGGGCCTATCAAGAGTACAAACTTTGCACAGAAACTAAAAGTAACGGTCAACCAACAACGTAGCAATACCCCACACATATATGACCAGAAGCGACTGGACGCAAAACTAGATCCCCAACCTGGAAAACCTGGAAACCGGCCATGCACTGCTAATTACTTTATAAGGAGTTAAAGAAAGAAGCCGGTTAGATGATGAGTACCATAAACACCCTTAAACCATTAATAGTGCACCCATCTTGTTCACATCACCTGGTCACAGCACGCGTCCCTGTCAAACCCCCTTAAGGTTCGGACTCTTCAGATGAGGCAGGTTTGAACTTTCAATTTATGCACTTTATGGAGTGTAGCGAAAATGTTTTTCCACGTTGTAAACTTTTATGACACTTTCCTGCAAAATTAGTGATGCAATTCGTAAAATGTATCTTGTTACACTGGTTGCCATGGTTATGCATGACAAAGGATGTAGGCAAAGATAGTTTCTTAAAATTGTTAGCATAGGTTCATGAAGAATGTTCATTTCACCTGCAAGGCAGCAATATCATTATACTATACAGTTAGAATAAGGATTGCGATGCAGATTAGCATTTGTGATTAAAATTAATGGATTGGATTATCTGTGCAAATATTATTGCAAGGATTACGTCAAGGTTTCTAAAATATGTCTGTTGTAATTGCATTGGGACAAGAATTATTAACAAAAGCTGAACTGGACAAATGCTAGGCTAGGTTAAACAATACGAGTAGAGTATATCCTCTCTGAGTAGAATACATCTTCTCTGAGTAGATTAGACCTTGCCTGAGTAGACTACATCTTCTCTGAGTAGACTACATCTTCTCTGAGTAGAGTACATCTTCTCTGAGTAGACTACATCTTCTCTGAGTAGAGTACATCTTCTCTGAGTAGAGTATATCTTCTCTGAGTAGACTACATCTTCTCTGAGTAGAGTACATCTTCTCTGAGCAGAGTATATCTTCTCTGAGTAGACTACATCTTCTCTGAGTAGAGTACATCTTCTCTGAGTAGAGTATATCTTCTCTGAGTAGACTACATCTTCTCTGAGTAGAGTACATCTTCTCTGAGTAGAGTATATCTTCTCTGAGTAGAGTACATCTTCTCTGAGTAGAGTACATCTTCTCTGAGTAGAGTACATAAGTGGAGCACATCTTCTCTGAGTAGACTTCTCTGACTACATCTTCTCTGAGTAGACTACATCTTCTGAGTAGACTACATCTTCTCTGAGTAGAGTACATCTTCTCTGAGTAGAGTACATCTTCTCTGAGTAGAGTACATCTTCTCTGAGTAGAGTACATCTTCTCTGAGTAGAGTATATCTTCTCTGAGTAGACTACATCTTCTCTGAGTAGACTACATCTTCTCTGAGTAGACTACATCTTCTGAGTAGACTACATCTTCTCTGAGTAGAGTACATCTTCTCTGAGTAGAGTACATCTTCTCTGAGTAGAGTACATCTTCTCTGAGTAGAGTATATCTTCTCTGAGTAGACTACATCTTCTCTGAGTAGACTACATCTTCTCTGAGTAGACTACATCTTCTGAGTAGACTACATCTTCTCTGAGTAGAGTACATCTTCTCTGAGTAGAGTACATCTTCTCTGAGTAGAGTACATCTTCTCTGAGTAGAGTACATCTTCTCTGAGTAGACTACATCTTCTCTGAGTAGACTACATCTTCTGAGTAGACTACATCTTCTCCGAGTAGACTACATCTTCTCTGAGTAGACTACATCTTCTCTGAGTAGACTACATCTTCTGAGTAGACTACATCTTCTCTGAGTAGAGTACATCTTCTCTGAGTAGACTACATCTTCTCTGAGTAGAGTACATCTTCTCTGAGTAGACTACATCTTCTCTGAGTAGACTACATCTTCTGAGTAGACTACATCTTCTGAGTAGACTACATCTTCTCTGAGTAGACTACATCTTCTCTGAGTAGAGTACATCTTCTCTGAGTAGACTACATCTTCTCTGAGTAGACTACATCTTCTGAGTAGACTACATCTTCTCTGAGTAGACTACATCTTCTCTGAGTAGACTACATCTTCTCTGAGTAGAGTACATCTTCTCTGAGTAGACTACATCTTCTCTGAGTAGACTACATCTTCTGAGTAGACTACATCTTCTCTGAGTAGAGTACATCTACTGTCAATGCAACACCTTGCATCTCTATCCAAGTTCGAATCAGTTAATAAAACAATCTAGAAACACCCAATGTTGCCAAATGTAGAGCTCAAAATCCTGACTCCTAAAGCTGGCTCAGTGACCCTTGTTTACAAGAATGTCGTTTCTAATGGATCAGCTGTTTATAAGATACACATAATGATCAAGGGGCAGTGCTATAACACCTGAATAAGCACCGTCCAAACAAGATACTGAGTGGATCCTGTATGGCTGACATGATACTGTGAACGTCAGACCAAGCTACAGAGTTTCAGCTGGTCGATGTGTAAGATTGGGTTGTAAGAATCGGTGTTTGAAGGAAAAAGAGTCAAGCCTCTGGGTATTTGGGGATGGAATCTAGTCGGGATATGTAGTCGCGAGGGAGGGTATAACCGGCACACTCTCAAACCCTCACCGCACAGAGGTGAATGGCCGATGTTATGAGATATGGAATATCATAACTGTATACTATGATACTATGGTACATAGGATGCTGATGATGGACTGGGTTTGATACTAGGGAATAAAGGAGATACTGAACTGTGTCCTGAGGGATGATGTAATTGAATTACGGTTTCCCACAAGTATGTTAAAAATTATGTAGAACATGGAATTTTGAGAAGGTAGCATGAACTTGATAGAAGAACTTTCTATAAATATCATACAATGCGTACTGAAAATATTTTGACATGTACGTTTGAAATAAGACAGTTTTTGATTTTAAGAGGAAGCTCCATCAGAGCAGTTCTTCTGGGGTGAACTAAATCTGCCTGGTTATCAAATTAAGGTTATCTCGGAATTTGACAGGTGCTAATTGTTGCAATAACATTAAAACATCAATTAGCACCAGTCAAATTGAGAGATTACATTGTCAATAATTAATTTGATAACCAGGCAGGTTTGGTTCACCCCTGCAGCACTGCTCTGGCAGGGCTTCCTAAAGGATAGATAATTTTGTATACATACCTGTTTGATGTAAAAAGTAGTCAATGGCGGACATCAACAGCAGCACATGAAAAAGAAAAAGAAAACGAGAAAGAAAACATTACTAAATATGCACAATACTTTAAACATGGCAGTAATCCTACTGACATAAATGAATTATTTGACTGTACTGGTAAACGTAAAAATGCATGTTTAAATGAATGATTACAACATCTCCTCGGCTCACCATCTTTGATTGAATCTAGAGTGCTTTAATCACCATCTAATTAAACCACCGATATTCAAATATTCCCAGTGTGTTTGTCTTATGCAAATCATCCTGTTAGTTATGCATATAAAATTAAAATTCAAGGTTCTTCTCAAGGGATAGATCCTGTAATGCATCTACTCCAGGGAGAGATACTACAGGGATGCCATTTTGATAACGCACCTCCCGTAATTTGAGATATTATCTTTTAATCGCAATACCACATCAGCTAACATTAAAGCAGAATGCACTGATTAAAAAATGTTTGATTTTTTACAGGTTTATCACATTCTCCTATTTTATAGTAAAGAATCAACCATTTTAATTTGAAAATCATAATGTAAAAATGGAACTCTATAAATTGGCATTCTGGAGTTGTAACATGATCTATTAGATGCTAAGAATGGTTAATTAATGAGGGATTAATTGTTTTTCTCCCAAATGTAACCACTTTATCCCCAGGCCTAAATCAATGCAGCTAATATTTTGCTATTAATATAGTATGTTGATCAAGTTCACCACCAGTTCCAAACTCCCATATGAATTTGAATTGGTGGTAATTGTGTGAAGGTTATCATGGGTTTCAAATCAAACACTAGTAATAGTAGGCCTATAGAATTATCATTGAGCTAGGACAGGAATGAAAATTAAGCTAGGAAAGGGGTTTTATTGGATTTTGGTTGGGTTCCAAACTGTTTGTTCAAATAACACAAGACAGGGGTAAAACTGGGACTACTGGAAAAGAAAGGAGTTATCAAAATTTAAACCTGATTTAATCCTTGAGCTAGGACAGGAATGGAAATTGAGCTAGGTAAGGGGTTTTCTTGGATTTTGGTTGGGTTCCAAACCGATCGTTCAAATAATACAAGACAGTGGTAAAACTGGGACTACTGGAAAAGAAAGGAGTTATCAAAATTTAAACCTGATTTAATCCTTGAGCTAGGACAGGAATGGAAATTGAGCTAGGTAAGGGGTTTTCTTGGATTTTGGTTGGGTTCCAAACTGTTTGTTCAAATAACACAAGACAGGGGTAAAACTGGGACTACTGGAAAAGAAAGGAGTTATCAAAATTTAAACCTGATTTAATCCTTGAGCTAGGACAGGAATGGAAATTGAGCTAGGTAAGGGGTTTTCTTGGATTTTGGTTGGGTTCCAAACTGTCCGTTCAAATAATACAAGACGGGGGTAAAACTGGGACAACTGGAAAGGAGTTATCAACCTGATGCACTTCATGTCACTGTTTATCCTCTTTGTTGGCATCTTCAGGGTGGCCATGAACCAATATAGGTAGGAATATTTCCGAATCCATTAACTGTACGGATATAGGAACTCAAACAACTTCCAAAACACCCCCTCCCAGAACATCAAGGTACTTTTCCAGTGGCTCCAAAACCGCACCCCTTCCACCCCCATCCTCCAGAACATCAAGGTACTTTCCCAGTGGCTCCAGAACTGCATCCCCTTCTAGCAGAACATCAAGGTACTTCCCCACTGGCTCCAGAACCGCACCCTTTACACACCCACCCTCCTCAGTGTTTCGCACCTCCAAGAAGGCCTCACATTGATGGGCCCCAATATTTAAAAAATCTTCCAGAGCCTGTTCCCTGAACCCTTAGGTCTAGCAAACCTTTAGCCCTTAAAATTATACTTTTTTTTAGTATGAAAATTTGACTTTGATCAAACTATTGAAAGCTTACATACAGCAGGTGTTTATGCTCAAACTCTCCTTCATTCAAAAGCAAAGACACCAATGATATGTGAAACTAGGTATCCTGGTTGAAGTTATGCAAACTACAGCTGCTGCTACAATTATAACTGTTTGTACTTAGCTATAGGGGGTTTAATGCCAGTCAGGTGAAACCATGTAAGAAATTGATACATGGGGGCAAAACAAGGATGTGATACGGTTCCCTATTTATTCCGCACTTGACTTTGGGGGCTTTGTACAATGGTACAACAAAGGGTGGTGCATGGTTGCCGGGCATTGATTGGGGTTAAGGCATTAATTGAGGTTAATTAAGATTTAAGTAAGATTAAAATAAGTTCTTAAAAGTTATATACAAAGTTAAAAGTTTGTGCATATTCCACAAAAATTTTGCAATGTATCATACCATGATTGTGAGTGCTAAAAATGTGTGCATAGGTAGTGAGATACCAGTAGTGTGTGTAAGAGTTGGATGAGACCCAGCCTCAGGGGATGTAGGACACGCTCAGCAGGTGATGTTAATAAGTTTGATGGGAAATTGATGAGTGCTGTAAACTTGTGACCTGATAAGGACATGACATGGCTGGTACATGGTGCAGAAAAGGATGCAGCCTGAAAAGTTGGTCTAAAACTCTTGGTCTTTCCCCAAGTGATGATAGCAAATATTTAAAGGAGGATTTTGTGATCCTAGCATTGCCTTTTGATGACATTTTTCAGTAGATATCCACGAAAAGAGCTTATTCCCAAAATTTCAGTTGATTCCGATTTTTGTGTGTTATGCATGATTTATGTGTATTACACTGCTGCATAGACAATGTGTTGAAAGTTTGTTATGTAAATTTGAACGTAATTCACATTTCACGATATTTTTGCGAAACGAATTAATCTGCAAGAAATGTTTTGTAAACAAATATTATGTAGCCAGAGGTTTCCAGAGGTATGAAAATCTCAACTTTTTTAAAGAAAAGTGGGGGGAGGGCGGGGATGATGCTGTGGATCACAGAATGCCCCTTTAAAATGATCCCAAAAAGTTTTGATTTAAAAGGAATGGTCACAAAAGAGGCTCTCGTATGTTCATATCAGGGGTTAATTTCACATTTTATTTTATAGGCCTACAGCAATTTTCCTGAATAATGAAAGGAATCTGAATTCCTCCAAATATCAATTTTAAAAAAAAACCTAAAAAGACAGCTGTTTAAACCATCCTTTTACAAGCTGACGAATGTTTGTATATTTTCATTAAAAAATAACCTTTCCAAACAATGAACCAAGTCGAATCACCATACATCACATCTTTGATCTTTATAAATATTCAACCCAAACATATCAATATTACTTATTAATTACTGGTAATACATCACTACCCGTTCTTGACATTGTAACATTACAAATATTTGGACAAAGAAAGTCATCAATGATTAGAATCATCTCCTGGGGGAGCTGTTGCAAACCTAATCAGGAAATGAGCTTGTCATTTGAATCATACTATTGTCCATCAAAATGAAAATCACGCCAGCTGGACCAACTGTTTGGCATGCGTTGAATTTGAACTTGCACGGGTACCTTGCCCTGTGGTCCCCTCTCCACCAACCCCAGGACATAACGTTATCCAGGATTATCCCAACAAAATGCCATCTATTAAACTAACCGAAGACTAGGTATAGGAGTACTCTTGCACACGCTGAATGTACTTTAATAACAACAAAACCTACATGTATCAATTTTTCCCATTTACATTTTTTCGATAAAAATTATATTTTAAGTTCATTTTTACTCAAAAATTTATTCCACCAAATCTTGTTCAGTAATCTGTGTGTTAATTTAGCAAACAAAAGAAAAACAATAAAGAATACAAAGTTACATTTCAAACAAAAAGTGAGCTTTTTAATCAAGAACACAATAGAATAATGTCATTGTTGCTACACATGCCCGATTCATTATTGTAACAACTTGCCTTTATAATAATTTTCAATAGGAACATTGAATTTAGTTAATAAATCTACTGATCTAAGACATTATTACCATGGTTATATGGAGACCAAAAGACTGCAAGTAAGGACAAAAACACCCTCAAGTGCTACTCAAGTGTATTATTTAAACCAACAAGTCTCTCTTGAAATTGATTTTTCTTTTCAAATCAGACTAAACAATGTCCAATATTTATGTAGAACCAATAATATTCCACATAATTGACACAAGCAATGAATAAGGAGAATTTCATTTGCATAAGATTACTGAAGATGTACACACACAAAAGTCAATGAGTTCCTGTCACCCACCTGCTTCCTGCATTATTTGAATTTATTATTAAAATTGTTTTATTGTTTGTATGCAAGTAAATTCTAAGATTCAATTTTCCAAATTAATCTATACAAAATTATTTCTTACTGGAACAAAGAAATACATTAAATGTATTTTCAAAATTCAAAAAGTGGGGCTGCATACTTAATTGCTCCTATGTATAATATGGGAATACTTCCAACCACTTCCATGTTCCAACGTATCTTTCGCTCTCAGACCATGGAAAATACTTCCATGCTCCGACAAAGAGGAACCCAGTTTTGACAAGAAAATCCTGTTTATTCAACGAAATGCAGCACTTTTACTATCTTCATCAAGCAGATGCTTGCAACGTTTTCTTATAATGTGAAAGGCTCTACAATTGATAGCGGCACAAATTGCTGTGACTTTTTTGTTTACAACACGATATTGTTCTTTGTTTTAGAACACTCTATAGATCGACCTATTCTGTAGATAGCAATTATGCTTTAATTTCTGATATTTTCTTCTTTTAACTCTCTCCACACGGATGTGGACTGCAGACAAGTTTCAAAATAAAATGCAAAACTTCAAAAATTTCAGAATTGTAAATTTTCATGACCATATTTGGAATCAGCATGACAAATGCATTAAAATGAGTACAAACAAGCCGAGTATTGGTTCAGTGGTTCTTAAGATAGCTCTTGATATTTTCAGAAAATATCTCAAAAATTGGATTTTTTATATTGAAGCTATGCATGCAGAGTATTAAAACACCCTCTAGAGTGCTAGTGATCCACAGATCAATTATAAGTGATCCACAGATCAATAGGTAATAATGCTTAGCACTCATTTCTGACAGTTCTTTATTTTAAGACACCCTATAGAGCAATCCACAAATCAATATGCAATCATATTTTACAATGTAGCACCATATTAAATCTCATATTGATGTTCTTTGTTTTAGCACACCCTATAGAGAGATCCAAAGATCAATAGGTGATCAGCACCACATTTCATTAACATCTTTATTGGCTATAGACAAATTGCTCAATGGAGACTCCATAATGTGCAAACCTAACCATTCAAAATGGCCAACTGGGGGACATCAGGCCATCCCTATGGTCACATTGGGGGCTCAAATAAGTGCGAGCCAATTAGGATGATAATCGTTGCTTTATTTCTCTTGCTGCAGTTTATGCTCATGCTCTAGTCTATGATCCAAAGCTCTGATGGCTTGATGCTGTGTCATACTAAGGGTAGAGAGTCTCTTGATGTTTTACTGGTGATTGGGTTTAGAAAAAAAATAGCCAATTTGCGCGGAGATTGCGCGGAACTTTTTCAGTGCCAATCATGTATCCCTGCCCATAGGAAATAACCAATTGCACGGAGTTCTGCGCAAATCACTTGTCCCTGCTGATGAGCCACCACATGCTACTAATCTGTATTAATCCCTGATTAACCATGTTAACTCTGGTTAACTGTTAACAGTCAACCCTTGATCCTGACCAAGGCTGTGAGATTAGTGCACAGCTGACATATAGGATACTTAATAGCGCTTAAATACAGATAAGATGCACTTGTAATAGATCCTCTTATCTTCCTAAAATGAAGTGAATCTTGAAGGCCTTGGACTCAAGTTGACTCCTATTTGAAGCAACAATGACCTATAGAAGGAAGGAAAACTCTTCAAATATTTGTTGTAAAGATTTGTGAAATACTGTAAAAATTAAAACATATTTTATCTGAAGTGTTGGCCAATGCCTAGTGCACATATAAAGTACGATACCGCAATTGAATTGGAGTAATTGAATTTAAAAATGATCTTGAAGAAAGCAAATACAGGTTAAGCACAGATTTCCTGAGTATGGTGAAACTTTTTTTTCCTTTTACTATTCGTTTTACATTAATCATGAAACTATAAAACTATACCGGTATCTCCTCTTTAAATGGAGGAGTTTGTGTTTACTTGTTTTGTTCTTCAACACATTCCTAGTTAAACAAGTTTGACATCATCTATTGAATCAATATCAATAATCAAACATTCTTAGAAAGGTGACAAAAAGCCCTAATTAATTATGAATCGGCAAAGGCCTTAATTAAGACATGATGCCTAATCAATACCCCACATTATTACATTTTGGTTTTTCATTTATTAGCAACTGGAAATAAGCAATAAGCATTCATCCTCCAATCAAAATTAAAAATGAACTCACTTCGGAAATCGGACCACCAAATGACACACCCAGCCTCTAATAAATCCACTATCATTTCCTAAATTCTAAGTAACCTGCACTAGGATCCACAACATGCTCATCTATCAGGGCACAGTTCTTTAACCCCAATGCATTGTACATTCATTGAATGACCTTTGAAATTTTGGGTACAAAAACTCATACTCTGCAACTTGAGGTCAAATGTTGCACTATGGTTGTTTAATTGAGGTTATTGAGCTATGCCATTGGGATGAGGCTATTGTGGTCCATAGTGCTGATTACCAATGCCTACCAGAATTAATTTCTTCTTGATCAAGGCTCCAATAATTGAATTCATCTTTATCTTATTTGTTACAATCACTTGACCTACACTTAATAAAACCTACAAAACAGGTCCTCTTTTGCTGGTCAACATGGAAATAATGACTAAAATTTCAATCACTAGTCAAGCTTAAAAACTGATAGGACTAATAATATCTCAATTATATCACCTGTTGGCGCTATTGTAAGATATTTGACCTTTTATTATCTTCCGCTGCTTGAACACATTGAAAAGACAAAAGTAATTTTTGTGACGGTACTTTACTTAGCATGATCATTTCAAGTATATTTGGCTTAATTGAATCACAGAATGGCCCAAAATTAACCCCATGAGAACTACCTGCCGATTGGCCAAAAAGAAGTTTTCGTTATCAATTGGACCAATCAGCAACATTGTTAGAATAATTTCACCACACAAAAAAATGGGGTGATTTATTTACAAAGCTCCATTCTGATTGGTGATTAAAGTGCAGATATCATGTAATTAACCAATCAGAGACAATGTTAGATCGGCAGGTAGTGCTGAGGAGGTTAAGCAAGGAATGAGTCTAATTACAAGCAATTTGTCTACAGCTGTTGAATGGGATTACAAAAAAGTCAGAATAATCACTCATCTCATTTACTGCTTGATGAGATTGCCCATGACCCACGAGAAACCCTACTTTTGACACAATTAATCTAGTTAATTCAAGGAAATATAGCACTTCTACTGTTCATATCATAAAGCCTACAAAATCCTATAATGTTATAAATGAAGACACATTTGGAATAATTTTGAAGCTTTTTGGAGACACAATTATTGCAACTTGTTATTTGTCTCACCTTTTAATTCAAATTGAACCCTGTCCTCATTATGTTGCTTACCCAAATCCTATAATCTTATAAACGAAGACACCTTTGGAATAATTTGGAGCCATTTTTGATATATACTATGACACCTTCATTGAAATGAACCCTGAATAATGAAAAGGCACTCATGAATAGGCTTTTATCACATTTACTTTTTTTCAACAAAAATTCTTTTCCAAATATGTTTGAAATTAATTTGTTAAGTATAGTATAGTCAGTATTCAAGGTTATATTTCTCCAACTATACTTTTAAACAGAGCCTCCAGAAGATGTTAAATATTGGGGGGGGCATGGTGCCAGGCCCAAATTATTGGAGGGGGGGCATAGCCACCAGAATTATGCCCCCACCCAGTTTCCGGAGCCACTGGTAAAACCAAACTATCATGTATAAAGTCAATATTACTGGCTACATGTACTTACCTTTAAGCAAAATATAATGTTTAAAAAACAGACCTTTTAAAAATAGTAATTTTAAAGAATCTAAAATGCACTTTATTACTTTCAATATTTAAGATTGATTGATCTATGGACACCTTAAAATAACTCATTTTAATTTGTTAAAACAAATAACATTGAAAGGAATTGTGATATACAACAGGTCAGGCCCGTACGCAGGGGGGGGGTGCGGGGGTGCGACCGCACCTCCCCAAATTTGCAAAAGTTTACAAAAAGTCCCACAATTGCAGGATTTCCGAGCGTAGCGAGCAAAAAAATCAGGTTTTTTACGCTTTTTTGGTCAAAGAAAGTCCAAATTTGGAGAAGAAAGTCCACTTTTCACAAAATCGCACCCCCTCCTGGGAAAAAAGTCCACTTTTTCAAAATCAGCACCCCCCCCAAAAAAAATCCTGCGTACGGGCCTGCAACAGGTGGAAGAAACATATCCCTTCTTTAAATTTAAAAACAAATAATAAAATACACAGAAATTTGTCAGCGATGCGTTATTTAGATCAAGTACTAACATGTGTGAAGTCAATTTTGCCTGATCCTTCCTAGCGTGTATTCTTCTTTTTCCGCTTCCGCACTTCCAAGTTTCGCAACGTTAATTTCACACCCTAGATTTTTACGGGCCATTGATGCTGACATTTCCTTGCTCTATCTTTAATCACACGGCTTTAAGGATATCAATATATTAAAATGCGAATAGCATGTATTTATGATCTTGTCTGTCTCTAGAGTTTGTTTACTCTGCTCATCTTTTGATTTCAAGCAGGAAAGAAATAGGTCAAAGTTTTGATCACATTTTTGTTTTGTTTTAGGGTGGGGGCAAAAGTCCAATCATACTTAACTCTCTCCACGTGGGTGTCGACTGCAGACGCCATTTGGTTTCAAGTATTTTTTAATTCAAAAATTCAAAAATTCCAGAATTGTAAATTTTCATGACCAAATTTGGAATCAGCATGAAATATGCATTAACATGAGTACAAACAAGCTTAGTATTGGTTCAGTGGTTCTTAAGATAGCTCTTGATATTTTGAGAAAATATCTCAAAACTTGGGACTTTTTATGTTGAAGCCTATAGCTAGCATGCAGATCATTAATGATATCATTGTTGAAATTATTTTTACTTTATTTTTTTTTCCAATATTTTAGTGACAGGCAAGCTCTGAAATCAATTATTGGTTAATGATTAATTACTATTTGATGGGCAGGGCATTCATTGAACTAAATGATCAAAATTATGGTTTTGACATTCAGATATTATCATTAACACCTCAAATTGAAGATGTCATTTTAAAATGTCATCAAATTTATCTCTACAACTACAGTGGTTACAAAAACAAAACACAATGTACACTTCCTAATTTTATTACTCCAAGCAAACAATAACATCACTTTGTCACAGAATATAATAAACTGACACTCTACCATGATTATTAACACATAATCGTTACCGATCCTCACACAGTAGCCATAGCGATTCCTCATCCCTAACATCCGCCTCCTATTTTCTACCAAAGAGAATTTTTATGCTACAAATATATTCACACTCATCTTAATATTTCAATTTAATATAAATTTTTTAAGCATGTGAAAAATTTCTGCTAAGTTTGTTAATCTTGGTGAAAAAGAAAGCTTTAAATTGAAAATGAGTGAAAACTTAAGTTTGAAAATGTTGAGGAGTTAAAAATTAATTATGCAAAAAAATATTATTAGAGAAGCATATCATGCTTACTGTGTGTTGTAATGATCGCTAATAAGGGTTGATCTTAGGCAGAATGAATGTGGCATATAATTGCCACATACCACTATCATAGCACGTACAGTGGAGAGAACCACGTCTCAAAGCGGTGGGCACACCAATTTGTGGTAATAAAAAAAACGGTCTTAAGAAAATGCCAACCGATGCAATAAGCTTAATAGATTTAGTGTTGCTCTGGCATCCAAGAATTTCTGTTTTATTCAAATAGATGGGCCAGGTTCAATAACCGGATGATGAAATGTGAAAAATCTCACGGATGTAGGTATAATGATGTACATGTTGATGAAACTGAACTTCGGCTCCTGTTGGCTGTAGTTTAAAGATGTGAATGGTAGGGACCTGCATTACCAATAGTAAAATCTACATGCATTCATTAAACCAGTGCCACACCAAGAGTGGGAGGTTGTGGGGAACCCCCCAAAAAAAAAAAACCTTTGGCTTTCCCTCTGATTGCTCCCCCCCCCAGTCAGAACAAGAATTCATCTAAACTTCCACTATTTGGAGCAAAAATACCAATATTTAGGCTCCCCCTCATACACACACAGACCACCACCGCCATCTAGGGACCAACATATCAGAAAATATTGCAACCCCGATCATTTATTTAAAGCTAAAAACTACCATTAACAGGAGAAAATCAATTGAAAATAAGAAATAACATCCAGAGACTTGCTAGTAATGTTCAACTGCATCTGATACAGTTCTTATTTTCATTGGAACTATACACTTACAAATATATCCAACTGCGAGCATGAATAACATTTAAAAACTTTTACAAAATAACTCTATTTCCTTCAGAAAAACAGTTAATTAAGAGAGTGCCGACTATCAGTTACTACCTCCTGGTACTTTTTGCTCGAAAATCCTCCGAGACTAAATCCAACTTCATCAAATCAAAGCAAAAAACTTAAGCTTACTACTTCAGTTTCAAATTCAAATATCTATTAAAGCACCGTGCCTTAAAGCCTTCCGAATTTATCCCGAGTCTTTAGGAAATACTAACAACATTTTTAAAGATGTTTTCGATGAAAATCTATGAGTTTTTAGCCACTGGGTTTCCTCTCAAAACAATGATACCGATACCCTATCCGATAGCGTTATTCATTAAAGCCGCATCTTACTGAAGCGCGATTTACCCCTCTCTCTAACGGCTTATAAGAGCACTTCATTCACCCAATCATTGTTGACAAAATCCTCCCACCATTCTCTGCCAGCCGATACTTTTGATTTTGTTAAAATTGAAACCCTTCAGATAGCTGTGGGCCCCTAAACTATGACATTGATAGCCATACAGTGGAGCAAATTCCTCATGCCCCCATTGCATCTCCCTTCATAATACAACCGAAAGCACCGACAGGCTCTGAACAATAAACGCCGCTATGTTTTATTATACACTAGCAACTCCCTTATGTGAGTCTACTTACAACTTAATTATTACATCATCTCTAACTCTCCGCTACTCATCATCATCTCTCTCATCCACCCCCTTATCATCATTTTTCTCCTCCTCCTCCTCGCAAATCTCGTCGGTGAACCGCAGTTCTATAAAATAGCAACACCTGCAAGGTAGCGAGCTCTCTCCGATCCCCAATGACTTTCACCTTTCTATGGTTAATCAATTGCAAAATCCATCCCACAATGAGCCGTGAGTGGGTATGGGCACTCGGAAAGGGCAGTGCTAGTTTTCTTAGATTTAAACACCTATAACAAAACTATAAGATATTGAATTGACTATTTTAACAGCATTGTAATTTTCACAAAACGTTTCATTCATAACCATGCTCATGCACAAACATATTTATTCATCAAAATATTTTGTCAAAATTATTTGCATTATCAAATTGAAAATTATCCCAAAATATAGCTTATAGTGCATTAATTTGAAAATTTATCCAGAAACATCAAAAATTCAGTCCGCAAAAAATAAATGCTCTGATGAGATAACTGATGGAGCCACAAAGTCTGCATCAATACTCGGCCCTCGGTTATGATACCTTGTTGAGCGCAAGCAGTTAAAAAGCCTAAGTGTTTTTTACTCGTCAGGAGCAGGCCAATTTTCATACGTTGTAATGTGTGAACTTTAACAACTTATATAGACAAAATTATGGAACAATTAGCCTATGCTGTTATCAAACATTTTTTTCATATATGCAAGTTGATTAACATGCGCAATTTTGAATACATTGACACTTGGGTACATTTTAATGGGCTAGATAATCATTTGATTGACTTGTGCGATATTTTGACTTGCAATATTTTCGAGCTAACGATTTCCTAACTTACGCATATTCCTTACTGCAGTCAAGCAGTTCCGTACATCCGATGGTGATAGAATCATAATGATAACGATGCACATGTAATTATTGATGATAATGGATTTGCACATAAAATATTCACATATTTTGTGGATTTTTTCCATTTCAATCATAGATGTTAACATTTCAAATCCAAATAATACAATGGATTATAAGAGTAACATGGCTTTTAGTAGAGTGCACAGAATTGGATAAATATATTTTTACTATTGCTATGTTAATGCTCTGCATGCTAGCCGTAAGCTTCAACATAAGAAGTCCAAGTTTTTAGATATTTTCTCAAAATATCAAGAGCTGTCCTAAGAACCACAAAAGCATTACTAGGCTTGTTTGTACTCATTTTAATGCATTTTTCATGCCGATTCCAAATATGGTCATTAAAATTTACAATTCTGGAATTTTTGAGTTTTTTATTTTTATTTTTTAAACTTGTCGTCTGCAGTCGACCCCTACGTGGAGAGTTAATATTAAGCACAATAAGAAAATAAATTTATAATATTAGGCTAGGCTCAGTTTTCACATTAACACAATTTACATTTAACTTTTGCAGAATATAAATATTATATAAGAGGTTTTTTTGATAATAAATGATCAAATGAAACTGATTTGTTTCAGCTAATTTAATTGTCTTTTATATCTATTATAAATTCATTATCAATTGCTTGCATTGTCTACTTAGCTACCTGGAACTAAGGATAGATAATAATACTTTTTTTAATCACCAATTGTGCCTTAAAATTTACAGCTTTATCGTTCTTAATGAACCTCATCTTAACTTTCACTTGTACTATTCTTTCACTGATAATGTATCTCTTCTCATCGCACCCAAAGATCCATTGATGGCGTAATTACACCGCATTCAATCAAAAATGTTAACATTCTCACCTGAATAGCTGACAACAAACAAAGCCCCCTCGGGCTAAGATGGCTACATTACATCGGTTGTATACAGGGGTATTGGATGGTTAAGCTTAACATGCAATGTTGCGCATACAAAATACAATTTGTGAAGGGGAGCTGTGAAGGGTGTTCATCCTCACACCTAACGACTTGATTTGATTTCTAGGGATTTGGTGGAATTTGTTTCTTTTTTCAATTAAAAGAAACGTGCAGTGAAGTATTCATTTGAAGCGCTCCGTGTATAGCATTTTATTTTATGTTTTGGTAAATTTGGTTACCTGTGTTCTTTCTAACATTTGATAGATGTGGTGCTTTTAATTTTTTTTTATTTGATCAACAACAGTATAATTATCATCCTTTGTGAACATTACTCTCTTCATCTGCTTCTCCCCATTTCACTGTAACCTCATCCCAATTTCTTCGTCTCACCTTTTCATTCTCTTCTACATTATCATTTTCATCCCAATCACTGTCCTCCACCTCCATAATCATCATCATCATCACCGCCACTATCATCATCACCCTTATTGTCATTGTCATTCTCCTTCTCCACATTTCATCCTCCCCTTCCCCTTGTGGTCATGGTCATCATGGTCATAACCACCATCAACACCACCGCCACCGCCGCCGCCGTCGTCGTCGTCGTCGTCGTCATCATCATCATCATCTCAGGATCATATCACCACTACCATCATCATTATCATCATCATCATTGTCATTCTCCTCTTCATTTTCCTCCTCCTCCTCTTCCTTCCCTTCCTCCTCCTTGTAGTCATGGTCATCAGGCTCATAACCACCACCACCATCATCATCATCATCATTCAATCTTCTCCTCCTCATCATCATCATCATCAACTCCATTTCTATCATTATCTCATCCTCAAAATATATCTCACACCATATTTCTCCGCATCTTACCCACTCAAACATCTACAGCTAAGTTGAGCTAACCATCCATCCAAATACTCTCATATTCATCAAATACCCCACCCTACTACTTGTAACACATATTATCACCAAATATTTAGGTCATTTATACTAGCGCTACTTTCTTCCCTAATATACAACACAACAAGTTATCCTGTAATTAAGAAAAAGGTATGGTGTGAGGAATCTGCACCAGTAAGAATAGCTGCCTCAGGGAAAATCTCTTTAGAACACTTTTCTGTACTTCTGTGTTGCAACATACATGTATAAATATACATCTTCATAATCATCATCATCATCATCATTCAATTGAACCAATGTCTTTAACAAAATCATTATTTCCCGCAAATGCATCCAGAATGCAAGAATGCAGAAAAAAGCAAATCCCTGGACTTCACCATCTCTCAAGTTTTTTGATACCCTTTCATATGCATGCAGAATCAAAACCAACACAGAGCAACCACTGAACATAAAACCTTTTATGCAAATTTAGTAGATTCATTCTGCTTTGGCTCTCAAAACAGGGAAACATATGTAGACGTTATATCAGATGCATACATCTTTGCCAATACTTGAGATTAGTGGTGTGAAATTGTATCCAACTGACCCATTTTCTAACATAAATCAACAGTTTTGAGACTTAATGTACGATTTCTGATGGATATCCCATGATTCTTAGCTAATCAATAGCGATTTGTGATTTCTGCCATTGATTTCTACCGTGAGTAGCAGCACCCCTGACTTGGGTATTCCCCCTCCCTTGTTGCCCCCTCCTCCATCAGAACAATATAAATCACAGCACGCAATCCCACTATTTGAGACAAAAATGCCAAATATGCCTCCCCTTATTTCACTTGTAAGCCCCCATAAAAAAAATTCCTATTCCTGGTGCCGCACTGGTGGTTAGCTAATTAACTGGTGATTAACTAAATAATCCATGCAAGTAAAAGCAATCATATCAAATTTCATTTTTCCCTAAATCTACCAAAAATATCATTGAAATTAATACCTTCACAATTTACTTTTCTTTTTTCTTTTCAATTTGACTTTGATCTTGATGAAAATTACGAATGAAACTTATCTGCCACAACTTGTGGTATAAAATCAATAACACGAAATAAGGTACAAGATTTGATTTCATCTTTGAAATTGAAACCCTGTTCCGCTTCAATGAATCGATGGCTGGAGTGATATTTTTTTAAGATGCTGTAACTTGAATTAGCTATTTTTATCTCAGATGTCATATGTCCAGTTTTTCAATTATGATAACTTTGCATTGTGGGACTTCCTGATCGTCACAGGAAGCCATTTTTATTCATGGATTTAGCATCAAATTAAAGCTTTGTCCCCCCCTCTCGCCCAGTAATCCCAAACTCCAATTCATCCATCACGGCATACCAATTCTGTTCTTTTTTTTACGTGTGTGTTCACATCCTTGAATATATCGTCAATTGCACATTGTAATCTCCGTTCTCGCCAATCTTGTTTTGCGACATCGATACGGTCACCGAGAAGACTCGTCCCATCGTATCTATGCTCGCTGGTGCTGCTTTCGTTGGTCTAGATTGTGTGAGATGAGTAGCTTGCGACCCGTTGCCCCCTAATCTTGTCTTGAAACGATGATACGGTCACCACGACAATTGTACGCAGGGTGGATGATTTAGATGCGACGGATGAGGTTACATGAAACGTACGTAAGAAAACTCTTAGCATTGATACTTAAGTTGATAACATTTGTATATTAATTGAATAAATGGGTGAATACACAAGCATATATTTGTTGAACAAACAGTAATCTACTATCAAATCGCTATCTAATGCGCACTGATTGAAATATGAAATTTGAGTTTTAAATAGTTAATTGGCTGGAAAACGATGAAATTGACGATGAAACACAGGTCTACTGAATTTGACAGAAGTTTGTCACAAAATGTACTAAGAATCTTTGTCAACCTGTGCATACCATCACAGCCTACCAATATGTACCGACTCATAACCTTTGTCAACCTTTGTTTACCATCACAGCCTACCAATATGTACAGACTCAGAACCTTTGTCAACCTTTGCTTACTATCACAGCCTACCAATATGTACCGACTCATAACCTTTGTCAACCTTTGTTTACCATCACAGCCTACCAATATGTACCGACTCATAACCTTTGTCAACCTTTGTTTACCATCACAGCCTACCAATATGTACCGACTCATAACCTTTGTCAACCTTTGTTTACCATCACAGCCTACCAATGTGTACCGACTCAGACCCCTTGTCAACCTTTGCTTACCATCAATGCCCACCAAAATGTACCGACTCAGAACCTTTGTCAACCGTTGCATACCATCACAGCCTACCAATGTGTACAGACTCGGAACTTTTGTCAACCTAATTTGCTTACCATCACATCCTACCAACATGTACCGACTCAGAACCCTTGTCAACCTTTGCATACCATCACATCCTACCCTATGTACTGACTCAGAACCTTTGTCAACCTTTGCTTACCATCAAAGGCTACCAAAATGTACAGACTCAGAACCTTTGTCAACCTTTGCTTACTATCACAGCCTACCAAAATATACCGACTCATAACCTTTGTCAACCTTTGCTTACCATCACAGCCTACCAAAATGTACTGACTCAGAACCTTGGTCAGCTTATGCTAAGGGACGCACCATTAGACTTCAAGGGGGGTGGATGAAGTTGAGGTCGGGGCAAGATTTTTTTTTTTCGGCGCCAAAGGCGGCGAAGTTTGTTTTTTTTGCCGCCAAAGGCGACAAGTTTTTTTAAAAAAATTTTCAGGCATTTATACAGTTTTTTTTGTTTTTTAGTGTTGGTAGGGAAAGTTTTTTTTTTTGCTCATGTAGTGGGGGGAAGTTTTTTTCCAAAACTTCCTAAAATGCGATAAGTTTAAACAAAAAATTTTCATGCATTTATACAGTTTGGTGAGGAAAGTTTTTTTTTTTTTTAGTGTTGGTAGGAAAGTTTTTTTTTTTTGCTCATGTAGTGGGGGAAGTTTTTTTTTCCAAAAACTTCCTTCCCACCCCTTGAAGTCTAATGGTGCATCCCTAACCCATGACAGCCTCACACAATGTCATTAATATTCAACATCAGTTTATATCACTGTGTAAAAGGAAATATTCATACACCAATCATTGTACACGCTTATTCCAATCATTAGGCACTATTTCAAGAATTGTCATCCTAATACCACGTTCACATCACAGTCCATGCTCACATTCACTCATTTACAATGTGCCTTTTCCCAGATTTGTAATTTCTTGTTTTCAGTTGAAACACTTTGCACAACAAACGACATAGCAGTTTTAGTTTACACCCATGAGCATATTTTGAAGATGTTCTTATTACCATGGTAACATCAAAAGTCAGGACACAAAATTGCCTAAATAAGTGAATAAAATATAAAGAAAACACCCTCAGGTATTGCCGTGGTAACCTAGTTTTGAACAAAAGGTGAGTTGTCAATTGCATTGTTTTTTAACCAATTTGATGATGTAATTTGAGAATTCTGCACTGAATCATAGAATCCGCAAAATGCAATAGCACAAAATAAACTTGTAACAATGATTAGTTTGTTTTATTAATTCCCAAGACAACAAGGTTTATTGAGTATTGTGATGTGTGCCTTATACTTTCAAACGAACACAGTTTTGATTCTTTCCACGCGGGTGTCGATTGCAGACGGCAAGTTTTTTTTAATTCAAAAATTTAAGAAAAATTAGAATTGTAATTTTCATGACCATATTTGGAATCAGCATGAAAAATGCATTAAAATGAGTACAAACAAGCCTAATATTGATTCAGTGGTTTTTGAGATAGCTCTTGATATTTTGAGAATTTATCTCAAAACTTTGACCTATTATAGCTAGCACGCAGAGCTTTATTTATTAACAGTTGAACATCTTCATAGAGATTTTATAACTATATCACATTGCAATATGAATTACATTTGTACTGACAAAAAAAATATCACAAATCAGTGACTAAGTTGTCAACAATTTCCATAATTTTAAAACCCCTGCGGTTGAGATCCGCCATATTTTCTCACTTCACCTGCAAGTTCTTTCATATATCATTACATTTTGCTAACAAAAAATTTGTGAAAATCTCGCCGAAAAAAAAGCCGGCGCATCCTGATACATGAGAAAGCCTTTTTGATTGGCTGTGAGTAATCCTACACGACACTGCCATGTTATGAGGAGGTGAATGAATTCAGTTTGTCTGCGACACAGGCTTGGTTACATCCCCATGTGGAATACATTCGGGGCAATGTCACTACGGCGGAGACTAACTGGCATTGGCACAATGATTGAGTGTATGAACTCGAAATGAATGTTATCGGTTGTTGATTTATTTCATTGAGAACCGTTTCAATTGGTGTCCCTTTGATATGTTAACCCATCTCCCAGAAGCTTCATTTTGATAATGTTCTCAGCCTTCCTTATTTTCGGCATTCTTTTTCCAACCAACATATCCATCAGTAAAATTAATGTACTTCTATTGAACCAGCAATAACACATCTCTAATTGTTAAATGAATGATGTTCCCAAGAAAATATTCATATGTATCAACTTGCAACAATCAATCTCATTAAACATGTTCTGTTGTTTGCATGCACACCAAAATCTACCTTTAACAGTTTAAAGCACAACATGAGCAGTACTGGTTTTCTATCCCAAACATTGTCGGATTTGAGCATGAGCAAATAGCCCAAATTTGCCTCATTTTAGCTACAAGGTTCTAGGTTCCAAATGTGCCTGAAACATTTGGTAAGACTGCACATTTCTTTTAAATTGACAGATAATTTTGGCAGTTAAGGTATACCAATGGGTCCTAGATATTCTTGGAAATATAGCAACGAGTAAACTTCTTTGATTCTCAAGTTGGAGGCACTTCCCTACCTAAACCAAACTTGGATAGCCCTCCTCAGGATTGCTGCATACATTTGCCGATGGACAAATTCTTTTAAAATGTGATAAAATCTACAGTATCCTACACATATTCTACTACAAGATCAGCTTCTTAAGGGTTAAAAGCCCTCATACACAGGATGACAGTACCCATGGAACAACAACACAAAAATCTTTGAGAGAAAAAAGACCATGCAGCACCTTGATATATACAAATTTAAACTGATAGTTCATGACCTGCAGTGTTGCTTCCTAGCATCCAGTGTTTCATTTGTGCTGTTCCAGTTAAAATCCATACACCCCCCTATGGAAGACATGACCTTTATCTTCCCCCAACAAGGAGTGTAAATTTCAAACGGGGTTACCTGAATGGGTGACTCCATTCAAAATCTACAACCCCTGTATGAGAGATTAAGGGCATGTCTTCAATTGGGGGTGTATGGACTTCAACTGGAATAGCCCATTAACATTTCAATACATATCGTTTTCAATTCTCTCAGATTTGGTTTGCGAGGAATATTTTCCGGACTTTTTAAACTTTTCTTTCCTTCCTCTTCTGTTGTTTTCTCTACATAATGCATATGGCCTGGAGGAGTAACCAATGGTTACAATGGTTGCCGGGTGTGGTGATGCGGCAGTGGTCCTTGCTCTAGGGGCTTGTCTTAGCTTCATCTTGATTAAAGGAAGTTTTTATCCGCTCTTTATCATATCTGTAATTTTAAGATGCATCCGATATCATATGCTATTTAATACCAGCATTTACTATCAGTGACATTGTATAGGCTTCTTTGCACACTCCAACAATGTGTATATTACGTGGTACATTCAATGTACATCCAGTTTAGCCGCTGTATGCATTCTCATTTCAAGTACATACATTCAAGGAATACACATGCACAAGATTGTTTAATTATGCATTTTTTTTATGATGTTTTCCCCTTTTTGCGCATTTTGCACCAAATTTTAGTCCATATTCTGCCAAATTAAAAAAAATCTCACATTCCCTAATGAATGCATGTTCATATCATTTGAAAATATTTGTAAATAATTTTAATAAATTTAAATAAATAAATATAATAAATTTTAAATAAATCAAAATTTTTTTAACATAGCAAATACAATGTGATTACATTATATCATCTGCTGCGCTGCATCCTTTTCTAATCAGTGTTCTATATCCCTATTATCCCTATAATAGACTTTATTAATAACTTAAAAAGGCTGTTACAGATGTTCATATTTTTTCAACATTTTCCACACACTTTAACTTTTTTTTGCTAAGTTAATAGCATTGGCCCTATAGACTTATCTTAAAGATAAACTCTGCAAGTTCATTGATCATCATCCCCCAATGACTTGCAATTCCCACACTCATCATCCAATTTACCCCTCATCATTATATTGATCCCAAGTTTAACATTCACCCGGAGTCCCCGGCCTGGGCCGAATGGAGAACGAGCAGGCGCGCACATACATTACAGATGATAATAGCGAATCTCCTTGACAACCAATCAGTAAATATTCAAAGAGGATAATCCCATGGGGATGCCATAGTGCATGAGAACATTAGCAAGGAATATGTACTTACCCCCCTCCCCAAGGACCCCCAACAATTTCACATTGTCACAATGAACAAATGAACACAATGAGCTTGTCATTAACAAACAGCCTGTAGGCTTTATATGCTATACGACTATACCCACTGTACCCAGCGTAGCCTTACAACGCTATTAACTTCTACTTTGCAATGTTCTAAAAGCAAAATGACACAAATGTACTAATGTTTGCCCCTAGATCCGGTTACAGGGCTGCACCACATCTGCGGTGATTCCACAATTAGAGTTTTAATGAAGAAAATTGGGGTTTTTTTTCTCAGGGTCTTTGATCCCATCTGTTTATAAAAAATCTTGAGACATCTATCATTTTTTCCCAATATGACATCAAAAAAAAAAAAAGAAGAAAAATGGCTTGGCAAATACTATTTGGAAAACTTGCATCTTTTGTTCTTCTCCAACTTTTTTTCTTCTCCAACTCAAAATTAATCATCATCAACATCACCTGCCCATCTTCAAACAATTTAATAGAGCATTTTACAGGTGCTCTTTCTATAGTTACAAACAAAACTAATATGTACTTGTACATGCCTCCCTAAATGGCTCCAAAAGGCTACAGATCCTGCTTTCAAGTTCAAACAGGTATGCGTTATTCATACTTCAATCTATCACCTATATCCCATCTCCTTCGAAAAAACGGGGAACAGGTATCCCTTCAAGGCATTATTCCAAAGAATTACACCCTGCCTATCTGTTTTCAATAGTTACAACAGCATCTTTAAACAAATTTTGGTATCATTAGGATCCACCACATGCTCATCTATCAAGGCACAGTTCTTCAACTCCGATACATGTGTACATTCATTGAATGACCTTTGAAAATGTGGGTACAAAAACTCACACTCTGCAACTTGAGGTCAAATTTTGTGCTATGATTGTTTGATTGAGGTTATTGAGCTATGCCATTGGGATGAGGCCATAATAGTGTATGATGGCATCAACCTGCTACCTGTCTCCGCTCTACTCTTCAATCCATCACACCTTTTGTCATCCTTCCACAAACTAAACTCCACCACCTTTTCAGACTATATCAATATTTCAAAAAAACAATTTAACAACTTTTTGACAAGTTAAAAACCAGAAAGCCGCCTCTTGATAAACGCATTCGCACACCTGCTCGTACCGGTATCCCCTAACGACCTGTAAAATCACTAAAGCAGTAAAATCTTTTGCTCCATCAGACACACCAGTGAGTCACTGACGGATTGTCTCTCTACCGTCTTTTATCTCTCGCCAAACGACAATAGATAAACCAGTTTTTGCCCCCTCCTATATTACACCATATCGGTTCCATATGAAGAAGAGGATGAGAACAGTTACTACGGTTACCAGAGGGGTCCGCTTCATCTGGGTTTGGGTTTCCCATTCATGAACATTGAACACAAATTTTGAGTCATAGTCGTGGCCTTAGGGCAGCCGAGGCGATAGTTTGAATGGCAGTACTAAGTAATATCTGGCCCTGCTGCAGCCACCAAACTGAAAAATCAACATCATTGGTATTTTAAAACGTCTATTCAACTGTGCTGTATGTGGCATTTAACATGTAGGCCTGTGTATCTACTTTTCTGAAATCATAGTAAGGTATAAACATCCAGTTGTGCAAGCATTAAGGGGGTAGTTGCCCCCTGTGAGGTTTCTATCAAATGTTGCTCCTCTGAAAGTCACCTTGCCACCCCACCCCCGCCCCCACACCCACCCCCCTTCTAGAAAATCCAGTGGACACCACTGTAAACATGCATATCCAGTGAACATCTGTTTCAAAAAGATCACAGAAATGACCTCTTTACACCTTCATAATTTCATGAATGAGGACCTTTGACTGTTGAATCTTGATACAAGATTTTGATCATTTTGAAATGTCACATCCATATCTGAAATATCAATGTCTTAACACTATTCCACCAACATCAGTTTCTCTTCAAACTAGTTCTCAGGTCAAAGGCATGCATCCTTTTCATGTTGTGAAGAACTGATCACTTGAAGTAAACAACAGAGAATGTTTTGTTAGACACATTATATTCAACAAAATACTTGACTGGACATTAAAAGCCTCAAACAACAAAAACCAAGCATCATCTTCTGGACAATCTAAACAAGAGATCAAGCAAACCAACTTCACACTGCAAAATGACCCAAGTCATCCAAATATGCTTGCTCCTAAAAAAACCCTCTTTCTTGCAAGAAAATCAGCAATTCAATGGGAGATGGAATACGCATACGAGCCTTGTCCATAATGCATCCTTAAGACCTCAATAAATATTTCAATTCTTGAAGCAGGCAATGTCTGGATCATGAGCTCGCTAGCTTGCGATCAGGACATGCTAGTAGTGTCACCTCGCAGATCTGCCATCTTGCAGGTGTATATGTAATTCTTATTATTGGTCATCTGAACATGGAGGTAGTCGAATTAATTAGCTACTTGCAGTTCCGCCATTATGCACTATGTGCGGGAGCCTCGAACTGGCAGCATACATGAAAGGAAGAATTATGTAACCTTACACAGAACGTTATGACTAGTTCAATTCCCATTCATGTATGCTGCCAGTTCGAGGCTCTCCCTTTATAGTGCATAATGGCGGAACCGCAAGTAGCTAAAATAGGGTGATATCACTGAATTTGTCCACTTTTGTAAATTTGAAATTCAGGACCAGAAGCGCATGAATATTTTTTACATATTTTTGTTATTGTTCAATATTGAGGAATACGGTGCCCATCAATCAGCATTAGGCAAAATATCCAATTGCTGGACACTTTTTCAAAAATACAATTTTTTTGTGGGAACTGGGAGCACATCAGACACACCAAATTGCATTCTGAATACAAATCCTTCTTAAATCAATTTCAATTTTTTGAAGTTTGCAATAAATCCTATCCCTTAATGTAAAGAGAGTAATATTTCACATCAATTAATATGGTAATAAGGAATATGCCGATCAAAAACATTGACCAAGCGGACATTACCTTTTCAACGATAAAAATAAAAATTGTCAAACATAAACCACTTTCTTCTTCAACATTATCAATAGCCACATCAAGCACAATTCCAACAAGCGTTTCGCAGCAAGCAGAACTCTGTATGTATTAAACCCGATGATTCACACCCAATATCAATGACAGCACGCCATCCTTAATCCCCACTCGGAAAACTATCCAAATCCTTTAATCCTAGATCCAGTTTCATAGACACCCCTTCACAATTTCCGACTTAATTCCTTGCATGAAATGTTCCCCGATCAAGATATCCGTCATCATTAAAATGTTCAAAATTGTCCTCTTGGCGATGGATATTTTTGACATTGACGATGGACCAACTTAAGTCTGATAGGTACTATGATATAAAGATGGTCTGAGATCGCTATCAAAGTATGTGTTTTATTGATCATGTTCTTGAGCTATATTATAAATTGATTGAAGTTTGAATAATTTAAAAAGTGACTTCACCATTTGGCGAGAAGTATTTTGACATTGAACCTGTTCAACAGTGACAGAATGCAAAAACGGAGAGGACAGTGACGCTCAAAAGACATAGATGACAATTCAAGAGCCAGTGTTACATTCAGACAGTGGCGGTGCCAGGGGGCATGGGGGAAAATACCCCCAAGTCAGAACTCTTTCCCCCAGTAAAAACCCGAAATAAGGAAATTTCCACTTTTTGGGGCAATTGTGATCAAAATTGGTTGATTTTGCCCCCCACAAAAAAAAAATCCTGGTGCCGCCATTGCATTCAGATGCAAAGCATTTTTATTTTTACATTTTTTTATGAATGAACAAATTTAGACACCCACCAATTACCATCAGTGAGGTGAATGGATTCTGGAATTTTATAAACATTAGACCATTGCCCGGGACCATTGAAACAAAACAGATCCATACAACTTATTTCATGAATCAAGGCTGTAATTTGTTTGGTCAAATTACTGAATCAAAATGAAAATGCTTGTAAACTTGATCAATTTATGGAATTGTTTCCAAATTTGTTCCATGTGAAAATTAGGCTAATAATGAAAAAGTGGAAACCAATGCTCAAAACCGAGCAAAAAGCGCAACTTTTTATTCCCTAGAATATGCCGAGAAAATGAATGCCATCGGAAACACATGTTTACCATCAACTCTGTCTGGGCGTTAGTGCCACTCTCATTTCACGCACCTATGGATCTATAATTGCACTCATTACATCTGGGACCTCTACATTCCACATAACGCGCACATCCATAATAACAAATATCCTCTTATACAAATTATCATTTCATGCGGGCTTGCGGGTTATTCTAGGCCAATTAAATCGCAATAACTTTGACGAGATTAATCGTAACCATTAATTCATTTGTAACGTAATCATTCGCAGGTTCATTCCATAATTAATCGCAACAGAGGAATCATCCCCAAATTCGTTTATCTCAGCATACAATCTACATGATTAGAGTCTATGATCTCAGCTACTACGGATGATGAAAATGTAAGCTTTTTTTGATATAAGAAGATGAAAATGTCAGGTAGTGCTTAGCTTGTAATCTTTCTATTTATGAAACATGACATAAGTAGACCTTTTGAAACAAGCAAACAACCTAAAAAACACATTATGAGCATGAAACAGATGCATGAACGTAGACATAATGGAATATAAATCCATACGCATAAGTCAAATAATCAAAATGCTCGTTAGCAACTTCAACATGGATCATATTTGACCTCATTTTCTCTTTATAACAAAATAATAAGATTGTGATGTACGAGTTGACATTTCCGCTACTGACATGATCTTTACATCCAAAAACAAATTACACAAAGCACATCAATGATAATTTAAGCTTTTCAACTTTCAATAAGTATACCAAGTGAACTTTGAACTGTGTGTACACTATAAAGAAGTAAGCCTAAATTCCAATTAGATTTAGTCATAGAATTAACCATGGTGCTACTCTTATAAATCAATATTTACCCAGTTATTTAATGTTTTTTGAACATAAACACTAGATAACTTGATGTTGTTAAGGTGCATAGTGATCATTTATATTTGCTTAAATAGGCTGGAACTACCTATGAATAAAAATTAAAGTCATCTGCAAAGTATTTATCTTTTTCTTTGCCGGTTGCCCCTTTTTCTCTCCTTTCCCCCTTTTTTAATTCTTGTAAAATCACTACGATAGTAAAAACCTCCAAATATTAATCAAATGAATTTGAAAAACTTTGTATATGTACCTGATGTCCCTAACAATTACCTGTGTATTTAGGTTATTAGCAAATTGGATTAGGGCCACTTGAAAATCTACATAGACCTATTATTTGTGGTGCTTGTGTGTATATGGCCTATGGCCTAGTTTCTCACAGTAGCCTAAACAAACCCAAGTCCACAAGTCTGTGCCAGGTACACTGATATAGAAGTAAGTCAGGATGCCGGGTCATGTGGGTGCCATCATGGGGAGATACTGAGAACCAAGTTTGGAATGTTTGTGATCTGTGCTTCTATAGATATATCTTAAAGGAGGAGGACTCACTGAAATCAACAGGGTGGGTATGAAATCAAGACACCCAGATCACACCTCTCTGGCTATCACGTAAGACCCCATTTCAGCATGCTATATCAGCTCTTTGAGATTCCCAGTTTATCATGCGGCATTCAAGTTCTTGGTGGCTACCTAACAAAATTGGCATTGGCAGGGGGACGCTTGCCTTAAAACCCAAAAATTTTTAAATCTTGCTCTCCCTGAAAAAAAAAATATTCCTGGTGCCACGACTGAGCTTCTGTCCATAGCACAGTCATGATGACCCACTAACCTAAGTGTTTAATAATACCAAGTTTCCAAATAAAGTCTTGAGCTTTCTGCAAACATCTTGTGAGGTTCTTTGTATTCATGAGTTAAATAGTGAGCAAACTCTTGAGAATGGTGACCAAGATGCTGTATGAAAGCCTGCATATGGAGGTGCCTATTAAGACCACTGTAATGTAAATACTATACTGATATGGATGTTATCTGGACTATGCATTGGTCTGGCTCATCTGGCCTGCCATGATATGCATCTATAAGACTCTCGATTATAATTTTCTAACCCCAAAACTGCAGGTTGTGCAGAATATGTTCTCAAGTTGTCTCTGATCATAATTATTCATAAAATAGATAAAATTTATGATTAACCACTTTATTTGTAAGTTTTCTAACCAGTAACCATGGTAAACACATCAGAATGCTAGAAAGTTCCCATCAAGAAAAAATATCTACACTATGGTTGAATTGAAATATGAAGTACTAAGTAATTCCACTCCTTCCAAGATTGGAGTTTAATCATGCAATCACAGATCCCAAAGTCTCTATAAACAAAATGCAGTGCAATCAAACTTCTAGTTGAATCATGCAATTTACAACAAGTGCACCAGCAAAATTGCACAGATCACAATTTTAGTTCATACTATAAAAGACATAGTATACTGAAGAGAAGTGAAAACAAGACACCAGCATAATAGGTCTATAAAAGGAACCTTCAGCAGACATTACAAATAATTGGTTTTGTCATTGAGCAAACTATGATAGTATTTACATATCTCTGTTCTTATATTTGTCCACATAATTTCAAGTAGGCTTTAGCTTCTATTTCAACATGGACAACGTTTGGAGGTCTCAATTTCTCCCATAGTCATACTACGTACATGTAGGTGGCAGGTCAATCTTGCTCGGCGCCAGTTTTGATCTTTTTCAACGTTTTTCCCCTTTTTTCGTTGGTATGACATCATCAGGGCCATATTTCATATTTTCAATCCTACTGATTAAATCACCTGTTGCCTTGAGCCTGTTGCACCTGCAATATTCCTACAATATGAGCCGAAATAGCCTCATCTCAGATGACAAAGTCCAATAACATCCATTCAATAAGCATAGCTCAAAATTGACCTCATGCAGTGGGTATGAGTTTTTGTACCGAACACACTCAAAGGTCATTGTAAGCATGTAGAAGCTTATTGGGGTTAAAGAACTGTGTACTGACAGATGAGCATGTTTGAGAGCAAAAACATTATCATTTCCAAAGACGTAGTTCAAAACCTCTATTCAATACTGATAGCAAAAAAATCACTCTCATTTCATTGACTATAAGTTTTTGTACCCAGTATATTCATAGGTCATGTTACCAGTGTGCAATCATATTGGGCTTAAAGAACTGTGGCCTGATAGATGAGCATGTTTAAGACCACATATTCCATCAAATCCTACCAAGGTGATTCATACTCATAGTGTAATTCAAATCTCACAGTCACATAAAACTTTATGTTAAATCAGGGCCTGGTTAAATCAAATTAAAAATTGACCCATTTCTTCAGTTTTCCATTCCATCATGTCCACGATTTCCACCTAAAACTCATTGGGCCAGTGTTTTCACCTTTAAAAGCATGTAGGAGTTATCTTGTTTCAAAATTGAAAAGGTTGCTTTAATTTGTAACTGATAACAGGAATCCAGTGTCTTCTTTAATGTATAATTTGCAGCAGTGAGCGACCACTTGAGCAGGAAGATGGTGAAAATACCAACATATCAGTAAAACTCCCAACATAAGTTCAGATGTGATATACTTTTACTTTACAGCTGTGTTAAGTATTCATAAAGTCTTCAATGGTCCACCAGTTACGAATCTAGGGCACAGGTAGTTACCAATTTATCAT
This sequence comes from Amphiura filiformis, assembly GCF_039555335.1. Classification (NCBI taxonomy): domain Eukaryota; kingdom Metazoa; phylum Echinodermata; class Ophiuroidea; order Amphilepidida; family Amphiuridae; genus Amphiura; species Amphiura filiformis. Next base: position 35,125,063 of record NC_092634.1, on the reverse strand, counting down.
TATACCATTTAAATATCAGAACTCCTATAAAATATGCCAAATTTTCCTCCTTCTTTAAACAATTGACCAAGTTACAAATACATAAACCTACAGCTCAAAATAAATACCACAACATCTCCCACCTATAACTTGATATCCAGCAAGAATTTCAATCTCAAACTAATATATTTTCTAGAACAAATATCACATAAATTGTAAGGAGACAAGCTGGAAACTAGATAGGCCTAATCAAAGATGTACCGACATGCCCCAGATACGCCCAACTAGGTGAATAGGTTGATCTGGCATATGATATTTACCACACCATCACCAGCAGCCCATTGAGTGTCCATAATTTATTACACAGCTATCTACTGAAGACAGCAACAGTAGCTTGATGTACTCACTGGCATGGCAGCCAATCTACAATATGGACAAGTGACTGGCTTAGTGTAAGAAAGCCTCTTCTGCAATAGCTGCCAGGTGTAATATGTATACAATATAGAATGTAGAAATTGTTATATTTCTATATGGCAGCTATTGCAGATAGTGTGTTCTTGCACTAATGGACAAGTGACCCAAATTCTCAAATTGGGGTCAGTGGAAAGAGTGATGATGACACATGTGATACTCTTTAATATCCTGATAGGGAAGGGATGGATGGATGGTCTATGGTGGGTTGGATGGCTAAAGCAGAAGGCGTCGGTTTTCTGTTAATTGATCCAGGGAGTGAAACAGATGAATGACTTTGAATAGCGAAAACTTCTGGAAAGCTGAGGGAGCTTCAAAGGGAAAGCACTAAAACAGCTTAATTTGTGCACATCATGCATTGGACTTACTCTTGCTATGCCAATCAGGGCTGCTCCTACCGTGGGGGGGGGGGGGGCTACAGAAAAATTCCCTCCCCCGCAGCAACAGCCCGAAAAGGTTGACCCAATTTTGTTCCACTACTCTTATTAAAACACCATAAAAAGAGGTAAAACACAAAGATATCACTGCAAAAAGATCTAATTTTAGTACCAATACTCCCAATTAAAATGTCATATCAATCAAAAAAAATTATTAATTAATATTAAGATTTGACCTCTTTGTTGTTTGTCCCAAAAAAGTGATATCAAAATTACAGACAATAGACCAGCCTTGCAGAAGATGAATAATGTGAGTTTCTGCACCTGGTTAATTCATAAAACATACAAATACTCCACCAAACCTCAAATCATCTGTGTGGTATAAAATGATATATGAGATATTGACAAAAAAGGAAATCCCTCATCAAAACAATGTTAATCTATAATGCAAATTTATACCAGGTGGTTTTACCGGATTATCTTCTTCTTTTGTGGTTGTCCTTAGAGTCTATTGTTTACACAAAAGTATACATGAAAGTAGTATAACTGAATAAATAAACCAAATACAAACTGAAATTGCACACTGTTTAATTTTCAAAAGAAATTTTTCTCCTTATATTGTATAACAACTCCAGTTGTGTAATCAAACATCACTGCTGAATAATCAAATTGAAAACCATCATAAACTGACTGACCACCACATCAAACCAAATCCAACTTATCTTGCTCAAACTCTGTTCTTTCTTACAACCAAATAAAATGCAACATAAAAATATCTATGAATTATGTCCGGATGATGATTAATGGCAAATTGAGAAATTGATTTGTCTGAAAACTGAAACTTATAAAAGCAAACTTAGCAGATGGTCATACTGAATTACACCTAAAATAAATGAATATTTTTATTCCTAATTATCACATCACATCACATCATTGGTACTGTCAGCAAGGATTAACATCCACCATCAAACTTTGTGTTAATTAACATTTTTGGACTTTCTTGCGAAAAAAAAATCTCTATCAATCTGTACAATCTTAGAAAAAATGGTTCTAAGTAGAACCTAGCATGGTTCTTGAGCTGTCCTGTGTGTGAAACCCTATATGGTTCTACAAAGAACAGAAAAGGGTTCTGGAAAGGTTAGAAAGAACCATTTTGGACTTGTAAAGTGTTCTGGAGCTTTCTGGAAAGGCCAGAAAGAACCCTTTTGGGGTTTCTTCAATTTTCAAGAACCATTTTCTCTTGAAGGTTCTACATACAGGACAGCCAAGAACCCTTTTTCTAAGAGTGAGCACTGAATGAATTGTCAGCAAGACTTGGTCAGTGCTCCCTCATAAAAAAATAACCCAAAAGTAGCTATAACTTCTAACATCAAACAAAGTAGTACACATTCTACCAAGATCTGAAATGTATTTTTTTCAAGTAACTATGTATATATCATGGCTAGATTTTTTTTAAAGTGTGTGAGTAGAATATGAATCCTTTTTTCTTGTTTGTCTTCTGTCCTTTTGTATGTTTTGTATGAGTATATGAGTGTTTGTTGTCTTCGTCCATAGTCTTTGCCTCGTCTGTCTCTCTTTGTACCTGTTGCTCAAAAAGAATATTTTGATTATGTAATTATTGTTCATGATCGTTGGGAACTGATGGCTCATTATGTATGTCTTTTCTCCCTCCATCAGTTCCAAGCACAGGGAATTAAAAAAAAAAAAAAAAAAAAGATCTGAAATGTAGATCAAGCCACGATGCTGGCCACGGGGAGCAGCCACACCTGAGTGTACAGCTTAAACGTAATCCAAAATTTCATCCTTAAATACACATAACCTGAGACTTTCTATTCACAAGTGTCAAATCACCTTGTTGCTCCGATGGGATTAAGCCCTGCTAAGCAGCAGCTCCGCACTGCCCTCGTCCAACCCCCATCTTTTCAAAAAAACTCCGCAATATTTACAATCAATTCGACCTTATTCGAGATGAATTACAGCAGAAATCAAACACTGAAATCCTATCTTCAGTGGTAAATCAACAAACTTAGCACCTGATCCGAAAATATTACTGGATTTCACTTTTCTTGCTTACTTTCGTCTTTTGTTGAATTTTACACCCATTGTTACACCTATTGTTATCTCATTTTTCATGACTATTAAACCATTTCAATGGAATACTCATTTGGGAGGACAAGTTTATAATTGGTGTTTAAACACATGTTGGACTTCACATGACTATCAAGTTCCACAAGTCACAGAACTAGCACTCATGGAAGAAAAGTTTAAAATAACTGAATCTTTGAAAGTGGTCTAGGTTTAGAGTACCACCTGAAAAAGCAATTTTGCAATTCAATATCTGTGTGTTGTTCAATTTCACCCAACCCCCTTTTTGACCAGACCTCCTTTCTGCTATAAAGCCATAAAGAAAGTGTTGTTGAGTGAGAAAAGTTGAAACCTAAAGCAGTACTCTTGTAATATTTTTTCCTTCATTTTTCTTTTTAATTGCACTTACCTGATGACAGCAAAATAAACCAGAAAGATGGGTCACAGCAGCACATGAAAGAAACAAAAAACACAGAGAGATACAATATTTAATATGTGACTCAAATCATAATAAATCAGATAAACCCCCTATTTTACAGATGGATGGACTTTTCAAGTAGGGTTGGTCGATGGTCGGAATTTTATTCAATTTTGATTCTGGAGGCCAAAATTACCCTAAAATATCAACAAATTTGTTGAAAGCTTGAAAAATCTGGCAAAAATTTGATGATTTTTTGCAAACCTATTTTGAAAATGTTGTGCATAATTTTTTTTCTAAAATTTTCAGTTAATTTCAATTAATTTTGGTCCAAAAATGGCTGATTTTACATGATTTTATAAAAGTAAAAAATCTCCTAAAACACAAAATCTGGGTTGGTTGGGACCATAAAATAGGGGTTTTTTTTCGTCGCCTAATGTAATATTACATTACTCACCTTTTCTTGGTTTTCTTAAGACAAAAAACATGCCAATATGAAAGGTTTTAAGATTAGCTGATGGAGTTGGGCATTTTCATCTAAATCTTACACTTTTTTCAAGACAATTTTTTTTTATTTTTTGCATGCTGTATATAAATATTTCTTCACAAATATTGTGAGCCTATACTTTTCCACAACATACAATACCTTTGTTTCTTGGCAAACCCAAACTTATGCTAATTGAAATTTTCATGTGCACAAAATTACGTCGGCAAAGTTAAGTTGTTTCACAGTCAAGTGCAAGGCCGCATCACATTACATTTTCTTAACATCTCATCTTCACTTTACCAGATTAGATTCAGGATAAAGTACTTCCTCTCTACCCCGTCATTAAAACCCCCATCTTCTGCGGTCACCGGCCGACATGTTACACAGCCATTAAAATCCAAGTTTATCAAGATTGAAAGACAGAGAGAAAAGCTTCGTACAACAAGCTTGCTATAAAGTATAAAACCCCCCATCTCTTGCTTATGTCCTGGATGCTCGGTTACCATGGCAACATCCATAGCAGCTATTATGTCCTCTACGGTTCTTGCGGAAATCTAAGATGATTTTTTGGGCTTAATACTATACCCTTGTGGAGTGGCATGAGAGCATTAACGCTCTCGCTATCCATGTAGTTTGATACGGAGATGTTGTCTATAGTAGGCTGATAAAAGATACTTGTATGCAATTTTGTATTTATGAGTTGTTGAACTTACTGAAAAATGCAAGATTTTGTTCCCATGGATATTATTTTATCCATATTGAGATGTTGTCTGTATCAGGCTGATAAATGATGCCAGTCTGCATATTGTATTTATGAGTGGTTGAACTGTCTGAAAAATGCAACATTTTTTTTCTCACAAATTCTTTACTGACGATCTATGCTTCAAACATGTTGCCGTGCAGGTAGCAAATTGGTAACAAATTCTAAATCTCTCTTCTCTACTTGAATAAAAGACCATGAAATTTATGTGGAAATGTAATGTAAACACTGTCAGAATTTTCTAAAAGGTGTTGAATTTTTCTCAAAAAGTGTTGAATTATTCTCCCAAGTTTTTCCCTCTTTATACTCTATCTGCAGATTGGGCTATTCCAGTTGAAATTCGTACACCCCCGATGGAAAACATGACCTTATCTTACACACAGGGAGTGTGAATTTTAAATGGGATTACTTGAATGGGTGACTCCATTTGAAATTCACACTCCCTGTGTGGGAGATTAAGGTCCTGTCTTCCTTAGGGGGGTGTATGGATTTCAAACAAAATAGCCCATTTAGAATCTCCATTTACGATTTTAAAACATAACTCAAAATTGAACAATTCTTATTACACAAAAAATTTGGGTGAAGCTTTTCTAATTTCTGTCAAACATAAAATTTTAAAATAATCAATAAAAATTAAATCTAGACATATGTATGGCACGCCACACCGGACAAAAAACGGCGAGACTTAAAAAATGACGTCCAGTTTAAAAAATGACGCCGAGAATGAAAAAAATGACGCCGAGAATGAAATGATAACGCCGAGTTTTAAAATACGACGTTGAGTTCAAAACGATGACGTTGAGATTGTAAAACCAACGCCGAGTTTGTAACGCCGAGTTTCTTCGCGTCCAGATTTTTTTTTTTTTCTTTTTTTTTCGCGTCGCGAAGCGCCCTTTATAGTTTTTGCTTGGCCATGTTGACATGGTCCAAATAGCTAGTTATTTTCATATCTGCAATGGCGGAAATAAAAGAATATGGTGAGTGTGGCAAATCTTATGAGTGAGATTCAGAGGACAGACATTGATTCCGAGGTTAATTCCGTGGAAAGACTAGGAAGAATATGGTAGAAGAGCATTTGTGTAATTAAGTTACTTACCTTTCTAGCTGTATACTTGCCATAGTCAGTTCAATGGAATGACTCTTATGTCGTGTGAAATTTAACTAACCAGCATAACATGATATACAAGGTGTACCAGAAATACCCTGGTGAATGAATTTGGACATAAGTCAAGAAATAGGCATCGAAAAAATGTAAAAAGCGGCGTTTAGCTCATTGTATTGTGCATCATATTATAATAATATTATTATATACGCAAATTATATTTGATTCGGTTGACTGTTTGTGAAGAAATGAGCGATTAGGGCCTACATAATCATGATAATGCCCGCATCAATGCAATTTCAGCGGGGAAGTGACGCGTATGTAGGGCCATTAAGGCTCCCGCAGTCACCCAAAGACCCCATATTTTTTTTTTATTATCACATGCTCTGTCACCCAAATACTCCTTATATTTTCCTTTTGATCTGTCACCCAAAGACCCTTATACATGTATATCCATTTGAACAGCAACGAGTCATCTATCACTGATTTTGTTACTTATTTTGAAATAACAAAGCCATTTAGAACTAGAAATTCAATCTTCGAGGTTCTCGTCCTAACACCCTATTTTAAAAAAGGTCATTCTTACCCAATGCCCCGACTAATTTAGATCCAAACTGTCCGTCTGTCACCCAATGACCCCATATTTTGTGCATTTTGATCTCACCAAATGCCAATATGTATGCTCTCACCCAATGACCCCATATTTTTTTATATTTTGCTCTCACCAAATGCCCCTTACTGTGAAAGTGTCAGGCCTACACCTATATCCATTTCATATTGAAGTGCCCCCCGCTTTTTTCATACTGCTCACCCCTTCCTTATAAAGATTGTGTATCTCATTAAATTTAGTCCTCTTATAATCCAACGGTGTTATGTTAATCCTGCTTTAAGCAGTCGCTGTGGAAGCATTAACATCGAGGGGAGGGGCGCTAGTAGGGGGACGAGCATTCGGTTTCGCTTGATGTGACTTTTTGTACGCACAAAAATATTTCAATTTGGGACTATTTTAGCCCTAGATGAACGTGCGCTTTTGCTATTTGATGGGTCATCGCGCATCTAATCGCGTACAATTGTGTAATTTTACCCATTTGGGACCAAAAAGGTGCTAAAAGGAAGATGCACATGGGAATTATTACTTTGTTTCTTCTATTATGATTTTTAGGGGGACGTGTTCAATGTGTTCTAGCCAATTTACAGTGTAATGCAATGTTTTGTTTAAAACTTTTGATTTCATTATTCAGGACAATATTTAAAGTACTACAAGTAACATTTTGTCCGGGAAAACTTTGATTTCTGCAACAAACTTATTGAACAGATTAAACTTATTAACAGATTATTTAAAGAACGAAAAGAATTTTACTAAAATATAAAGCCCATTGGCATGTACTTTGTTTGAATTTTTGATATTGGCAACCTTAATGATAATAATAAGTTTATATTCATTATGAGCGATAATGAGAATGATGCATGATGCCATCACTGTTCTTGCTAATTTCATTCATTTTGCTTAAAAAACGTTCCTTAAACATGTTAAATAATGATAGTTAATTTCTCATGTTCATAATAATATGTTGTATTCTTTATGTTCGATCCTGTATTTTCATTTAATGTCTAGTTTGACTTATAGTTATACCTGCTTTGTTTGGGTGATTGTCTATAAAATGCTGATTCTGATTCTGAATGAACTTTCTTTCAAACTTGAAATGAAGTGATTGATTCATGCGTTATGTAATCGATAATTTATTTAGAGAATAACGATAGGAATTTTTATTTTGCCTATCCTCTATCGTAGATAGACGACAGGCAGGTCCAATATTTTGAGTAGTGGATGCCGCGCAGCCGGTATCCACTACGATAAAAATATTGGATCTGCCTGTCGTCTATCATAGGTAGGAGATAGGCAAAATAAAAATTCCTATCGTTTATTCTCATTCTTAGTCAGTTAAATATTATTTTAATAAAATAAACAAATTTTTTATTCTATAACTAAGTTACCGCCATAAAAACTCCCTCATTATAAAATGAACGAAACTTGTTTACAACTTCACGTATTCTGTTGTGCGTATTGCTAGCGCTGCTCACAGATTCCGCACTGGTCTCACGCATCCAGCGCGATACATACTCGCACCTCTACACGCTGTTACACATTATCAAGACGCATGATGACGTGGGGTCGTCTTCACGGCCTGATAGACGGCACCAAATCATGCGATTGTCCAATCAGAAATGTGTCTACTTAACTAGACCACTCCCACTGACTAAGAATCGCAATTATTCAACCGATTCAAGTAAAATCATCGTATTATATGGGCTATACGCTGTTTTTTAATTATTTGGATTCTGATGCCTATTTCTCAACTTAGGTCCAGTTTTTTATTTTCCTGTGACACCCTGTACACTCCCCAGAGCCAATTGGTCAAACATGAATTATCACTCAAATTATTGTAACAGCTAGGTAGGCCTATAAATTTCATATTTTGTCTTATGTTGCCTCCATACCCAATGTGTCTTTGTTAACCCATTTTGACCCTACCTGCTACCCATACCTAACATACATCACTGACCTTGCCCATTTCCTGTCCTATCCTTGCAATTTGACCTGATAACCATGGTAACCCACCCCATACTATGTGCTTTTTCATGTGCTAGGCAGTTCTGCACTGACCTCCACCAAGTCAAGACCATGCTGGATTCAACCATAGATAAGGAGACACTATCACTATCATGGACTTAAAACAAACACGCATAGCAATTACCTACAATGAAACATGAACAATATACTGCCAATAATCACAGCTCAGGTGCTATCTTTATCATTGTTGTTTCTTTCAAATATGAATAATAGTAAATAATCAATAAATTGCATGGTTTATAATAATTACTAGTATTGAGATATAATATACAGAAAGACTATAGAGGGAGCTTCTCGAAGCGAAAAAATCTGAACGCAAAAAAAATCTGGACGCGAAAAAAATCTGGACGCGAAAAAACTCGGCCCGTTACAAACTCGGCGTTGGTTTTACAATCTCAACGTCATCATTTTGAACTCAACGTTGTATTTTAAAACTCGACGTTATTATTTCATTCTCGACGTTATCATTTCATTCTCGACGTTGTTTTTATTCTCGACGTTAATTTTTTTATTCTCGGCGTCATTTTTTAAACTGGACGTCATTTTTTAAGTCTCGCCGTTTTTTGTCTTGTCTCGCGTGCCATACATATGAGATCATTTCCAAGTCATACATGGGGCATACATGTAGGCTACATTGTATCACTGATGTATGTAATGAGATTTTCAACCTAAGCCAATCGATTTCTCCAACTCCAAGAATATGCTCCCCTTTTACAAGATATAATGTTTCCAATAAGTTATATGAAAAGTATGGAAAATCAAAAATAAAATCTCAATAACGAAACTTTTTGGCTTATTAATCAATAATTAATATGCACTCTGGGGGATAAAGTATTAAAAAGTTTACCAATCAACTCAAAAGGCAAAAGAAAAACACCTTTTCTTACCAATCAATAACTTTTGAAAGTTACATGTGTACAGCAATCAATAGAATTCAATATACATACAAAAATATGATCGATAGATATCTATTCCTTTAATGGTATCATAAATCAGGTGCGGCTTAAATTTGTTAATGAAAAACCAACAAGTTGATCCTTTTCATTATTTTCATTGAACACCCCGCTTCACAATGGATCTTTTTAAAAAAACCACAACTAAAAATCAGTGAAAACATACTTCCCTAGCGACATGCTACCGCGCACTACAAATTACTAGTAACTCTAATCAAAGCGCACTACTTAATTTAGCAACAAAATCTCTGTAAGTTCTCTAAAACTAATACCGCAAATCAATCTTGTGTCACACCAGCGCCAATTTATTAAAAACACGTCCATATATCAAGCTTGTTTTTGTTACAGCCGCTGTTTTTTCATTTTTACACTTCTTAAATTCCAAAAATAATTTTACTTGTTACAAAATAGGCACGCCTTGTTCTAACATGATTTTTTTTTTTTCCGGGATAATTTTGGTTTGTATTAATTTTCAAAACAGGTTGATTGATTCATCCTAGATACAAAATATTCTCACTTTTTTTCTTTTTCTTTTTTAATTTCTCGAGCTTAAATAGATTACATAAATCACTGTGTTCACTTAAACCTGTTAAATATGAAAAATAAATGAACAGAGTCACGTTATAAAAATATATACCCATTTTTATTTTTTAGGCTGTGAAATATCACCTCACTATGAATTACTAATATATCACTCGAAATATGAAAATAAAGAGACTAAAATTATCTTATATTTTCAAATGGTTCAAATAAGTTGGATGTTCACAAGTTTTTGAATGTCAGCTGCCAAGTTGATAATAATAGCATTTCAGGCAAAATATGCAAATAAGTTCATTAATATTCACAAGTGTGAAAATAACCTGACACACAACTTTAGTTTATAGTATAGTCTATACAGCACAAGAGGTCATCATAATCTATCACCCTACCCAGTTAGAAGTTCATTGTTTTTGTGAGGGGCCAAATAACATATTTTATCTGACGAAGTATACCAAAATATGATGACCATTTGATCACACAGAGACAAGAGAGAAAAAACACAGACAAATCTTGATTTTTACCCAAAAAATCAACTCAGTGAAAATAATATGCTCAGATTTGATAGCCATTTTGATCAAAGCGACAATGAAAGCAAAACAAGCATGAATCAAATGATTTATTACTCAAAAAACATCGCATTGACTTTCCGGCAGGTGACACCCAAAACTTGTCTGTCCTTTTGTTCCTTTTTACACCAAAAATATTCCTATAATATACATCTGCTTACTTACAATCATAACATTTTGTTAACCCCAATACTCAAATTTGTAAAACAAGAATGGAAAGCTTGTTTGGACAAGCAATCCTACGCTAATTACGCATATTTACGCGTAAAAGGCAATTTATCATGTCCTATTATCTCTACCAGACTTACACCAGGTGAAGATCCTGCCTTGTCTCCATTTGGGTTTACTGTGACAATAAAATTGTCAAATTGAACAGTACCGCTTAAAAAATCACGACAAATTGTGTTGAACTCGCCGAAGTATGACTCCTATTACTATCCGAGTCAAATACATCGTAACAAAAAGGAGAATCATTAGGATTTTCTACGATGAATACCATTTTTGTCGTACAATTTGTCACCTTAATGTACCTAGCAACAATGGAGGGTCATTAATATTCGCCGGATCACTTCTGACAACAACAAAAAGAGAAGAATACTAGATATACCTTCGGGGGAAAAGATTGATTTGAAATCGAAAAACCACTTTAAAATGATGTAGTTTTAGTAAGCTATGAATAGTGTAACGTGTTTTACATCAAATTTTACCGAACAGAAAAGAAAGAGCACTTAATAGTTTTATGCGCAAATCAGATTCAAAGGAATTGTTGATGGGATTTTGTCTTCTTTTTGGTTACAAATATTTCAAAAATGTAATTCTGAAAATCAAAGTTGACTTATGTGATTTTGGAATCGGTTGTCAACCCTAACATGAAGGGTAAAGAAACTACTGTAAAATATATCTATATGGACTGTTCCAGTTGAAATCCATACACCCCTATGGAAGACATGGCCTTAATCTCCCACACAGGGGGTGTAGATTTTAGATGGAGTCATCTATTCAGGTTTCCCCATTTGAAATTCATAGGCCTACTCCTGTGTGGAACATTGAAGTAGTGTCTGATACACAGGGGGGTATGGATTTAACTGGAATAGCACAATCAAATAGTGCTATTCCAGTTGAAATCCATACACCCCTGTGAATCTGGACATATCCCTTCAATATTAAAGGTCAATGGTAAACTCCATGTTCAACAAAAACATGTTCGAAAAAATACATCTAAACCCTTCCCTTTGTTATCTTTGTAAGAACATTTACTATTTATATCTCTAGCAAACTGAAGGTTTAGTCAAACATTGCCGTATTTGAACATTTCATTAATCGGGTTCGGAAGTCTACCATGTAAATTTGCTGTACATGGCGCAATGCTGTCTTGTCTTGTTATGTGCATCTCAGTCTATAGTTACATGGTGTGTGTCTGGCACTGTCTGGTTTACCAATTTTATGAGATGAATATTACACTAGGATCCACAACATGCTCATCTATCAGGGGCACAGTTCTTTAACCCCGATACATATGCACATTCATTGAATGACCTTTGAAAATTTGGATGCTAAAACTCATAATCTGCAACTTGAGGTCAAATTTTTCACTATGATTGTTTAATTGAGGTTATTGGACTATGTCATTGGGATGAGGCTCTTGTGGACCAATTTCATGAGATGAATATTATTTTCGACATGATTTTCGTTCTTATTGATGCGTAATATGAATATGGATTATGTGACTATGTGTATGTCTCAATCATAAAGGTTTAATGTCAAAAAAGAAAATATTTACATATTAAAAAGAGGAGACACCATCGATTAATTTTATGCTCAAGTTGTTCGATTTCATGTTCTGTCAGTCTGACTCTTGTGTCTCTGTGTCTGTCTGTGTGTCTTTCTGTTAGTTATAATATCACGGGTTGAAAACCAGAAAGCCTCAACTCACAATGACCTGCTCCCATAAAATGAGCATAAAGTTGCCAGGGCACTATATAGAAGATACAGACCATTTACCATGTTAAACATGACAAAGTTCAAGAGAAACAAATCTGGAATCTATCTAGAGAAAGTGATAATGTTCGGAAAATTTGAGGGGAAAAGAAGCAGAGGAAGACAGAGACTCAGGTGAACAGATGGGATTGTTTCATTAACCAAAATCAGTGGCGTAACTACCGGGGGGCAGAGGGGGGCAACATGCCCCGGGCGATACCATTAGGGGGGCGCCGAATTGACCAATTCAGCATCGATTCTGCGCCCTCCAAGCGATGAAAGTCAAAATTTTCGCGAATTTCAGCACAAAATCAATTGAAAGAACATTTTAAGACCGATATTCAACTTCTAGTAACCAAAATTAGTTAGTGGTAGGCCTTATTTGTCCAAAATTTCGCGCGCTCCGAGCGCAAATGTTTCAAGAATTGCCCGCGTCTCGTGGGGGGGGGGGTTGGTGCAAATTTTGTTTCTTGCCCCGGCACTACCAACCCTAGTTACGCCACTGACCAAAATGTCAATTTACAGCTGTTACACCAAAGCACAAGATCGACATGAGTGGAGAAACTTCATCAGAAAGGTCACAAATACTCAGATATGAGTAGATCAACAACGACGACAATAAAATAAGGATTTCAAATCTGGAATATCTTACAAAGTTATTTTGTCAATTTTATGTTCATTTTGTGAGAGCGGATCATTGGGAGTTAAGGTTTTTCTGCCCGGGTTTTCTGGTTCTCAATATTCCATATCACTGTATGTCCATATGCCAATATCTATGCTTGGTGTTTTGCTATCTCATTTGAGTATTTTGTCAGAAAGCTTACTGTTCGGTATAGTCAAACCAAATCTATGGTCAAACACAGGTCACTAAGCCCTTGGAATATAATGGACATTGGACAACACTGCATTTTACCAAAAACCATAATGGCTGCATTTGGTATGCATTTCACCAGTAATGTACACACCAATATGGATTCCAAATGAACATTAAGTCAATATTTGTTTCATTAACTAAGCATATCGGACAAATCCTTGAGTAGATGCATTCCTAGATCTAGACCAAGTATCCATAGTATCTCTCTTGAATAATGCATTCTATACAAGAATTTGGAATCCATCTAGATGGCACAAATTCAGATTGGCTTCAATTGCATTTGCACTCTAGGACGGGGTCAGTTTGAAACACCGTCAATCCGAACCCATGTCAGTCCGAAAACCTGTTAGCCCTAACCCTAACAGGTTTTTGGACTGACAGGGGTTCAGATTGACAGTGTTTCAGACTGACGGATCATGTCCCCTCCAGGACTTATACAGATCTGAATTGGATCCCATTATTTCTCCCTACAATAAGATGAAGACTTATGAAAGCATGCTAAGAATGGGCTATTCCATTTAAAATCCACACTGCCCCTGTGGACGATTTAGCTAAAGTCTTCCACAGAGGGAGTATAAGTTTTAAATAGAACAGACAATTTGGTGACTTCCATTTGAAATACTCACTCCAGTTGTAGAACATATAAGTAAAGCCATAATATATTACAGGGGGAGTATGAGTTTCAAAATAATTAAACCCTAACCAATTACATTTGAAAAACTTACTCCCCCTGTGGAAGATATTTCCAAAATATTCCACAGAGGTAGTGTGGATTTCAACTGGAATAGCCCAATAGGCCCCAAGCTCTGCAGCCCCACTTCAGTAAGATACACATGTCATGGAAGAAAAGAAACCTGATTTTAACCTTTCTAACAGGCCCTTATCCCAGCCCCTTCTTACATTGGGCTAAAATGATCCAAATTCAATGTCATTAACATGCTTACTGAATGACATGACAGTCATCAGATTTAAAACATTAATGCTGTTTTTGGGAAATCACAATAAGTCTGATCCTTTAAAATTTTGAGTAGTGTATGAACTTGGCAGATTATTGCATGCACCTATGAGCCAAGCTATAGTATTCTTCCCCAGCAACCAACCACCTTGCCTTTTGTTTACTAAGTAAACAACCAACACCTGTTGCCTAGCTAGACCTTATATCCTTACGCAACACTTAATTTTAATCAAACTCCTCTGCATCAGCTCTGCATAATCGTTCTGTGTACTAATTAAATTTGACCCACATACCTCCAATCAACATTCCATGTAAGTAAGATGTTCCGCATGACATTATAATGTAAATTCAATATATCTATAATTTTTTATTTCTTTTTTATCAGGCCTGTTTTAATAGAATTGTCTTTCACAAATATCCTATGCATTCCAGCCTCAACACTTCTCTACATATATTGGGATTTTATCAACTTGCTTTTCATACAATTGCTATAATGTAAATAGTAATAGTTCCCAATGCATTCACATTTTAAAATCTAACTCAAACAAGTCTAGTAACAAACAGCATTACTGGTCAACTGAAGACGAATAGTCCCCTGAATTGGAAAAACAATTATTTCTCCCCTGCATTATGTATTCAGGAAGAGCCTGCACTTAATTTTAGAATCGGAGCTACAAAACCCAGAGGATCGTACACTTGCCGTCGTAAAATAAATCTTAAACTCGGAGCATTGTAATTGGCTGTGCTGAAGAACAAATAAGTACAAGGAGGGAAGGGGACAAAACCTGTGTGATTTTAATATGCCATCATCGTTCCTTTGCACGATGCGGCACAATTTGCTATCAAAATAACATTAGTTCTCATCGATGGGCTGAGCCAATTATGCAATCGACGATGACGACGAGAACAGAGCTGATTTGCCGAAGCAAAGGGGAAGGCAACATTGTAACAATATTGCCAGGTATTCATACAACGTTTTATTAATAATAACACAATTTTCCCCATCTTCCTGTATATTTTACGCCTGATTTAATATTGACTAGCAATCTGAGGTGCCTGTTGCACGACATTCCATCGCTCACATGATTCTCTCTTCCTTCTCTCTCTCCTACTCTCTCTCTCGGTCTCGCCATGCTCTTTATATCTCAAAACCTCTATTTCTCTCTTATTCAATCACTAGTTCTCTCTCATTCACCCACTCCCTCTCTCTCCCTGTATAGCTCCTCTCCTTTATACCTCTATTATATCTCAGCCAATCTCTTTTGCTCTCTCTCTCCCTCTACCTCTTTCTACCAGGGGTCAAAATAAGAGCTTCTGAAGCAGGGGCAACTTCTTTTTGAAAACTGCCCTGATTCTTGTGTGTTTGTCTTGAACCAGGGTCAACTTCGCGTCAACCTGGGACAAATGCGGAGCAAAAATGCATATATTAATTATTATGCTGTTTTGAAGATGATTGTGCCTTAGTAACTAGGGGCAATTTTGAATAAAAAGTTGCCCTGGGTCATGAAGATTTCCATGTGAACCAGGGGCATTTGCATGTTGTGGCTCCTGCTTATTTTGAATCCTGCTTTTTAACTATCTCTCTTCTGTTCTCTGTCTTTAACACCTTGTTGCATTGCATCACAGCATAGATCACAGTTAATAATAATAACATTTTGCTATGTTGCTGGTAGTCTGTGCTTCACTATTTGTTTTATAACATCTTGCAATGTTACTGGTCATGTCTGCACTTATTTGCGTAAACCAACATAGAAAAAATCTGTTCATACATTGATACATAATATTACACACATTTCATATCATTAGTTCCACAATGTGCACTTTACAACTAAAATATTACATATAGATATCATGTTTTACATGAATATGACATATTTGGCATAATATATTAAACATAGCTGGAAGGTCTTCATTCATATTGACATCCTTAATGTAAGTGACGGCTGAATAACATGGAATATGGTGAAATAATGTGCAATTTGTCAAAGTCGACATATATCAACCAAAAAGATTTGAAGTGTAAAAAGTGGAGCGCAATATTATTTCCCATGTAATAATGTGAACATATGAGTGCAAGACTGAATATCTCTATGTTTTGTATTGTTTGGTACATGTAGTTATGCTATATGTGAAACTGTAAGTTTTGTAACCATGTAATATTTTCAATTTGATAACTTTCACATGGGAGAGGCATTTTGCAATGTTAAAATTACAATTCATATCTTTTTCATTAAAATGAACTTATGCCTTTTAAAACTTGATACAAGTCAACTACTGAAACATTATTAAGTATACGGCTTTCTGCATTGCGAACATTACTTGCGAAGATTAATTTATCGTGAACAATTATAGTTTTATTGTAAATCACATAACCACATACTGTGACAAATGAGCGGTGATTTCATTGTTATGAAATGTTATTGTTATAACAATTTGACGGCAAATTATATCAATGATTTATTTGCGAGCGATAAGTGCCTATTCGGTGTGCACTTTTCATTGTGTTGTACACTGATATGAATTGCTTTATAGAATTGCAATTTAAGTTTTTGCTGGCTCTTTTTTAGATTAAGAACAATCTCTTTTGAGATCTTTAATATGTTTAGATTTAACAATTCTAAGCCCCATTTACAATTAATGTTTTGATTTGTGACCAAAATATGTGACCGTCCACCAATGTGGGCTGTGTAACATCGTGTCTTAGGCAGGAAAAACCTCTTATGAACATGTTTAAAACAAAACTGCCAAGATGTTGCATAGGAAGTTTTGCTTTAAACATGTTCAGGGGCCAATGACACATATGAGGTCTTTCCTGCCCATGAGTTTTTGAGATATCGGACAGACAACTTTTCCTCAAAATAATGATATACTACTTTACTACTTGTCTCTGCTGCTTATTTGCATGGGAGGAATATATCATTAAACAAGTTGGAAAACCAACTCTGCTAACATTAGAGCACATTCATGGCCACATATGTGCAGTCATAAATGCAACATAAACAATGTGGCTTTTTAATTTGTTGTGAAATTACAATGTTGCAAAAATATGTTTGCTATGTTGGTTTTTCCCTTCATGTTCCTACACCCCCAAAGTACAGAAACCCATGAATTGACACAAAATATTGTTAAATTGCCCTGTATATGACCTTTGAGTTAAATCAGTTAGTCAGAAGTAAGGGTTTAATGAGGCTTGATATTTACCATTGATTGCAGAGAGAAGCCAATATTATTACTATTTCCAAGTCTACTCTGGGCTGTTCCAGTTGAAATGCATACACCCGCTATGGAAGACATGACCTTAATCTTCCACACAGGGGGTGTAAATTTCAAATGGAGTCACCCATTCAGGTAACCCCATTTAAAATTCTTACACCCTGTGTAGAAGATTAAAGTCTAAGGGGGTGTATGGATTTCAACTGGAATAGCCTAATGTTTCTTTCCAGGAACAAAAATGAAACCAACTTTTATTATTAGAAGTTTGAGGATACCAACACGTATCTTTTTTTAAAGATTTTTTTTTCTAATAATATTTTTTTTTAATTTGTTCATTTTGTTTGTTTTTGTTCCATTGTTAGATTCATGTTAATGGAGTGATTTATTTTCACATCTAGAAATATTGTTATCTTCAGCTGATTGCTGCTATCTTCAGTAGATAACAACATCAACTT
This sequence comes from Amphiura filiformis, assembly GCF_039555335.1. Classification (NCBI taxonomy): domain Eukaryota; kingdom Metazoa; phylum Echinodermata; class Ophiuroidea; order Amphilepidida; family Amphiuridae; genus Amphiura; species Amphiura filiformis. The sequence goes on along the minus strand of NC_092634.1, from coordinate 35,107,219 downwards.
GTTATCTTTATTAGTTAAAAAGAGAAACTTTGCTATCTTCAGTAGATAATAACAATACCATTCTTATCATCAGTAGATAACAAATGCAATTTCAATACCTTCAAGAGATATATAGCACTTTGCAGCTTTGATAATTAACAAAATCAATTTTGCTATCTTCAGTAGATAGCAATAGCAGCTTTGCATCTTCAATAGGAGATGACAGCTTTCCTATCTCTGGTAGATAGCAAGTTGCTATCTTCAGTAGATAACAAATTGACTGTGCTACTTGTTGGTAATACATACACACCCCTACACACATGTGCCGCTGCGCAACAAAACTAAACACCACTCCCACACCCAACCAAACACCTCGCTTCTCATGCACATTGACCGAGCGGCTCATGATCACATCACTATTAATGCACACTATCCTAAAGACACAACTAAGTAGTGACTTTTAGCGATATTTCTAAATGAAATCGTCTGGTTTGGATTTCAGAAATATGAAACTTAAATGGGAAGCTACCGGCCAGGTGTGTGTTGCTACAGTTATGCACACATTAAACGTATCCCAAATGGCCGCTACGGAAACATTAGTGTCATCGCATTTTGGATAATTATCAAATTTGCCATCTTTCACCATATGTTGCAAATTTTGCTTCTTTTGTTAGTTTAGATGTCTGAGATGGTGAGAGCAAGTGATGAGATGATAAAGTGTCTCATCACAATCTTATTTTATGTCTAATTTTAAAAGTTTGCTTTCTTAATTTTATTTCTTAATAATAGCCAACCCATTCATCTTCCAGACCAATGACCATACTGGATGAGAATTGGTCCATATCTCCTCCATTAATTGAATTGACTTTTGTTTTGATAAAAAATTATCTCGCAATATTAAGTTACTACAATACAGTTGACTAATCACTCAGTCAAGTGCACCATTCTTTCCATTACTGCATTTCTCAGTAAAAATTCTTTTAATTTAATAAACCAGATAGTATAATTTAAACTTATTACAAAATCAAATACTTGTGCAGTGTGCACATTAATGTTCTGCATGCAAGCACATAATAAGAAGTCCCAAATTTTGAGATAATTTCTCAAAATATCAAGAGCTATCTTAAGAACCACTGAACCAATACCAGGCTTGTTTGTACTCATTTTAATGCATTTTATATGCTGATATCAAATATGGTTATGAAATTTTTTTTTAAATGTCGTCTGCAGTCAACACCTACGTGGAGAGTTAAAATGACAATAACAAAATGTGGTCTGGTATTTAACAAAATTATTAATCACTTACCATAATGAATGTTTTAACCACAAAAATATATCTAATTCAGATATTTGAAAATGTGGTTATTACATCCTTTGAACTTAAATTACCATATTTTTCATTTGCACAACTGGACTTCACGCTTTCCTACTAAAATATGGGGCCGTTCTAATGATTTTTGAAAGTATATTGATTAATAACAGTTGTATGGAAGCATGTGTCCATCAACTTGATTTCTGAACTGAAATTACCCAATTTTTCATTTACACAATTGGACTATGCAGGTTTCCTACCAAAATTGTTACCTGTTCCGTGATGTTGGGTTATTTTTTCAGTGTATTTATTGCAGTCTCTCCACACGGGTGTCGACTGCAGACGACAAGTTTCAATTTAGTTTTAAAATCAAAAATTTCAGAATTGTAAATTTCCATGACCATATTTGGAATCAGCATGCAAAATGCATTAAAATGAGTACAAAGAAGCCTAGTATTGGTTCAGTGGTTCTTGAGATAGCCCTTAATATTTTGAGGAAATGTGTCGAAACTTGGACTTTTTTATGTTGTAGTCTATGGCTAGCATGCAGAGTATTTATATCAATTGTAGGTGAGCATGTGCCCATCAAGTTGATTGCTCTCGACATTCTCTAATCTTCACAAGGATTATCCCATCAACGCAATATCATATCGAAGTATGAAATAATAATTTGCTGCAGGTCTTATGTATTGTACACTTTCAATTTTTAGGGATTAAAATTTGACATTATTTAGTTTGCGAAATCCGAAACTTTTAGTGGAATCAAACGAGCAGATGTCACAGCGATGACTTATGCATAATGAATCACACAAAATGATGATTAGTTGGTCGCGCTAATTTGCATTTTCATAGTTTCAATAATAATATTTAGGCGTCGATTCCACGTAACACCACCGATACTATGCATGCTTGGTGGTATCATTATAATGATGATGCATTCAGTTGAATCATTAATTTGATCAAAAACAAAAAATACCAGCGTTTTTAGGAATTTGTTATGTCATGTTGATACAATTTCAATTAAACATAAAGAAAGAGTGTCATCTTAAAATTTTCAGATAGGAATACAATTTTTATGTTTTGATCAAAAGTTTTGATCTTCAATCATCAATTTACCAATAGTTGAACTTTCATCAAACGTATCAATCTTACTTTAAATAAAAAACTGATCATTTCCAGTAATATTTCCCAAATATACTAATTTCCATCTGTTTAATCGGATCATTCCCCTTTATAAATATTGTCATTCATAGAAATTAATTTCATTAATCAGACCAGAAATGAATACGATACAGCGCACAAAATAGATCAATTTTACTTTTCACTAAAACTTTCCCATCAAAAAGCCTCGCAAAAATGTAACATGAAACTATGCAACAACATTGACTCCTTTTTTGTACTAAAAAGCTTCTTCTGAAAGTCAATTCTGCAAAACTAATTGAAAAGGATACCACGTTATAACAAATGTTAAAATCTAAAATAGAATTCGTCAAGAATATAACGCAAACAGTATCTGATTACATAATGGCTTACAGGATAAAATTGAGGAGATGAACTTAAATACCAAAGGTTGCATTTAAAAAAAACATGCTTTTTATACTCTTACAGCATCGGAAGTAATATGTTACAAACAAGAAATTCTAGAAAAGCACCAATTAAGAACTTAAGTAAAGTCTAGATATAATCTACTTCATTATACCGCTCTAGTTTTTACTTAAATTGGCTTGCCTAACAAATTTGTTCTGTTTACCCAGCACATGACCTAGAAAGAAAGCTTATTTCTGGTTTTATGTCGCCGAGAGAAAATATATATGCTCTATTCGAATCAGATACAGCTATCCATATCAGTCTGGTTTGATCTCCATGTAGATTTATAAGATAACGATATGCATGAAAAGCTATGTAAATTAAATGGAAAATTGCTATAACTAGAGTCGAACAGTGTCTCTGAAAGTAAGCAAGTATAGAGGAGATGCATGAGAGAGCATAACGAAAATACTCTTTGCTGTCACTCATACATACCGGTACTTGTTTGTTTCAAAGATGTCTTTGAACAACAGTTTGTTTTTAGGGCATCTTTTTTAATAACAAAGTACATGGGATGAAACCAAATGTTATTTCCTGTGAGTGTAAATAAAATGTGTGACAGTGGGAAAGTTGCACATGATCACTGCCTTGAAAGAAGGATGTTATCCTTCCTTTGTTTTAGTTATTTATTTATTTAACATTGTTTACTTTTTTCAAAAGAAAGGGAAAAACAACTTTCAAGATTCTCACGGTTGGTAACTGATTTTAGTTTGTGATATCAACTTTTGCTCATTGTGTTTTGTATCAATTCAGCAAGAGTGGTTATCTCATTGACAGTCTGAATTTAGCTAAACTTATGTAAAAGTTGAAAAGTGAAAAAACAAAGAAATCAAGACCAGAAAAACTCTGAGAATTCCCCTTTTAGGTAAATCCCATAAGCCTTTGCAGTTAGACCCGAGATGTCATCATTTGACATCAAGCTGATGTGCACATCATTTAGCGAACATGTTACTGCGCATATTGGTGTGATGTGCGCAGTAACAATGTGCAATTCGGCATGATGACATCCAGAGGTTTACACGCAAAGGCTTATGGGATTTACCAAAAAGGTGAATGAAGCTTCTAGGCCCTATAGCAGATTCAACCCATCGTGGGACGTTATCTACCAACAAATCCAGGCTGCCGGTCAATCATCTGCCAGTCATGCATAGCATGATATGCATGATCGCCCGGTAGCCTGAATTTGTTTGAAAAAAACGTTCCACGATGGATTGAATCTGCTTTAGTTCAGGTAGCCCAACAATAGTACCTCATAAAAGTTACAGTCGTAAGGACTTGTCTAACCATGCTACCATGGAGACAAAACTTTTTCCCACACATTTAAAACATCCACAAGACAAATTTGTGTAAAAAGAGAGCAGTGTCTTCCTGTGCAAGAAATGCGCATTCTTTTTAATCACATTGCATCAATCGGACCCAAGTCTGCTGTCAAATCAATGTGTTTTAACCCCCTGAGCACTACCTGCCAATCTAACATTGCCTCTGATTGGTCAATTACATGATATCTTCACTTTAATCACCTATCAGAATAGAGCTTTGCAAATAATTCACCCCAATTTTTTGTGTGGTGAAATTATTCTAACAATGTTGCTGATTGGTCCAATTGATAATAAAAACTTCTTTTTGGCCAATCGGCAGGTAGTTGTCATGGGGTTAACTCTCAATAGCACCCAATATCGAGTGAACATTACAGCATACCCTACTGGGTTTGCGAGTGTGTATACCATACCATGCCACTTTACTGCCCTACAGGGCATGCGCTTGTATGTAAGTACATATGCATGCGCTTAACTCCCTCAGTCTAAACTTTCACAATTCATTTTCTTTTCTGTTTCCCCGAGCAACATCTGATAAAATGTTGGAAACATTTAAAGAGTTATGTTTAGGAATTTAAATTCAAGTAGCGACATGCTTTGTAGAGAGCGAATGTAAACACATGAAACGGATTAAGAAGTAACCCCTTTAGCGATGAAGTCAGGACAGGCGTACAAAAGCTTCATATTAAACACTGTCTGTGCAATACTCCCCTGTCTCCCTACCCGTATTAATGATATAATAACCAGCCCTTGTCACAAACATTTTTCCTGTTAAGCTTAAAATTCAAAATTAATTTTCTAGATTCGAGCGCATTTATTTTTCAATAGCGTACATTTCTTGCTTCCCTATTCCAAATCTCGCATGTAATAATGATATAATGAATGTGCAAGTTTAATAAAATGATTCGTCTGGCAATTTGGCGAATCTTTTTCTTTTCTTTTTTATCGGTTCAATGATTGTCTACAAAGTTTGTTACAAATGAGCGGCAATTTATTGGAAACATAATTGGTACATTGCTAAAAAAACTTGAGGTTGGTGAACCAAGCATGCTAATTGGGCTATTCCATTTAAAATCCACACTACCCCAGTGGAAGATTTAGTTAAAGTCTTCTACAAAGGGAGTATGGGTTTCGAATAGAATAGACAATTGGGTAACTTCCATTTGAAATACTCACTCCAGTTGAGGAAGATATAGGTAAAGACATGATACAGGGGGAGTATGGGTTTCAAAATGATTAACCCTGAACAATTACATTTGAAAAACATACTCCCCCTGTGTAAAATATTTCCAAAATCTACCACAGGGGTGTGTGAATTTCAACTGGAATAGCCCATTTGGCTATTCCAGTTGAAATCCTTACACCCCTACCATCCTACGGAAGACATTATTCTTCAACACAGGGAGTGTGAATTTCAAATGGGTTTACCTGAATGGCTGACTCAAATATTATTGAAATCTACACCTCCCTGTGTGGTAGTTAAAGTCATGTCTTCCATAGGGGGTGTATGGATTTCAACTGGAATAGCACATTTCCCATAGTCCCTTTAAACAGTATAAATTCAGTTTCAACCACTTCAAAATTCAGTCAAATTTGAAAAGTCCCACCAGATGTAAAAGTATACTTTTCGTAAAAAAAGCCTTTTAATACACCACTACCACCACCATGCTCTAGTTCCACTACCTTTGCCATCTCCCGCAAATCTAGTTCAAGTTGCACTTCAAAAGATTGGTTGCCGTCAACATTGTCAGCCCGACCTCCATACGGACTCCACTTTTTCTTCCTTTTTGGTTATATTATGTTTAGCCAGCTTATTTTTCTAAGACTGAATTACCGCAAAAACATCGCAAGGTGTTTGACTAGACAGAGCGTGTACATCAATCAGCATATGTAGGCTGTTCCAGTTGAAATCCATACACCCCCTATGGAAGACATGACCTTAATCTTCCACACAGGGGGTGTATATTTCAAATGGAATCTACCATTCAGGTAACCCTATTTGAAATGCACACTCCCTGTGTGGAAGATTAAGAATATGTCTTTTATTGGGGGTGTATGGATTTCAACTGGAACAGCCTGTTCCACATGATGAAATCGGCATTGCTTTACTTGCATTGACCTGGATTTATTTCATCCAACCATGCGGGTTTTTCTTCAAGTTCAAAGCAAATAATAAAGAGGGGCTTGGACAAGGTAAACCCACTTTAAGCCATGCGCTTCAATGGAAAAAGTTTTGAAATATTTTCTCAAAATATCAAGAGCTATCTTAAGAAAGTCTACTGAACCAATACTAGGCTTGTTTGTACTCATTGTAATGCATTTTTCATGCTGATTCTAAATATGGTCATGAAAATTTACAATTCTAAAATTTTTGAATTAAAAAAACAAATTGAAACTTGTTGTCTGCAGTCGACAACCGCGTGGAGAGAGTTAAAGCATTGGTAAGGAGAATACTAACAAGTAAAAACATAGATCTACAAAGTCTAACTCTGCGAGGGGCTGGGTAAAGAGGTTTCAATGGGGATTTACCTTATATGCAAGGTATACTTTTGCGTTTGGAAATGAAAATTGAAGCTTTTTATCTTCATCATAAAAAATAGAAATGCTATAGGCTGACTTTATTTACAGGAAATCACCAAAAACTGAGGTAAGGTCTATATGATAACACCATGATAACACAAGTCCTTTGGAGAGGATCTTTTTGAAATCTCAACAATTCAGAACTATACACATAGATCCATATGGATGCTGGAATCTGCAGCTTGATTGCAAAATCCAATAGAAATATATAATGTAGCATAAAATATGATCATTTGAGAGAGAGAAAAAACCAATCCAGGACCCTTTTATTACTAGGCAATTGCTCTAATGAACTTCTCATGCTACTTGCTACAACATACGAATAAGAAAATATATATGTTCTTTTCACTGCTTTTATTGTAACAAACCTTTCAGCAATCATGATTTTCCATTTATCAAGAAACTTAAATTTCAGAAACCTAAAACTGTTCAACTTAATGCATTAATACAATAGTAATAAAAGAAATTTGCCATTTTGAGAAGATATCAATGACAAAACAGTTGATAGGGGTAAAATCTTACAACCCGTATTGAATGACACTAATTTCATAAGAGAATACCGATCTATGATCTCTTGGGGGGGTGTACGCCTACAGATCTCACCGTGCTTAATCAACTCCTCCTGTCATTGGTGTACAACTTTCGCATATACCCAAAAAACCACACCACTAAAATCCTCACTTTCCTTTTACGGCAAAAATACTTTGGATACATGAGAAGTGTTATTCTAACCTTTTACGCAATAGGCGCTTATGAGTGCTGGAATGGGGTAAGATGAGACGTGGCGGCCATCTTGAAGTGGAAATCTTTATATCTATTCTCTGTATTTAACCTTTTGTTAACTCCGCAATGCATCAGTAAAGTGGTTGACATTTTCAAATTAGTTGGTCAAGTTATAGTCTCTTCACTCCCTCATGCCTGTCTAAAGCATTGGGCTATTCCATTTAAAATTCACACTACTCCTGTGGAAGGGGGGAGTATGAATTTCAAATGGAATGAACACATTAGCAGCTCCATTTATAACTCACCCTCCCTTTGTGGAAGATTCAGGTTGAATCTTTCTCAGAGGGTGTATGAAATTCAAATGGAGCTCCCCAATTTGTATATGTCCATCACAGTCATCACCTCTATTACGCTCTTAAATACCTTCATAAAATGCTGTTATTTTTGATAAATGTGATTTGATTGTTAAATCAGGAAGATTGATTTTAAGAGAAGCCATCACGTAAATCTAATCATTATCTCAATGTTATCCTAAAAAATCCTTAAAATCCTTTGCCTTTAAAAAAAAAAAAAAAAGAATAAGATAAAATTGACATTGCTTATGTAGCTAATCTTCTACCTGCCTTCTCCTGATAAAACTCTATTACATCAATGTTAGCATTTAAAACTTTTCAGTACACGCTCCTTTTCCTTCTTTCATTTTTTTTTTTGCTTTTCCTTCTCTCATTTTTTCTCCTTTTTTAATTAACAGTAACAGTAAAACTCAATCCCCTTTTCAGCTTTTGTTAAGCCACGATAGTATTACTTTCACGTAATTAAAAACATCTAAAGGTAACTCGAATGAAAGAAATGAAACACAGAGGCTAAGCTTTCAAGATTATGAAGAAAATTCAATTTTCTTGTGATCCGTTTGAACTCGTAGAAAATGCCACAAGTTACCTGTGAGCTGAATAAACTATTGGGTCCCATAAGGAGCTAATATACAAACATTGACTGTGAAGTAAGTAAAATGATTATTGCAATGGTGTTTATTCTGCAATCTCAAGATACCTTCAAAATCGACAATGAGCGTACCTTGAAATTTGGTTATGTATTCTCCTACTTGGTTGAATCCAATGCAACGATATTAGCCACGTTATTGGTTATTTGACAAGCGGGGGATGGAGGAGAGAGAGAGCGCGCACCAAAAATGGGATATGTGAAATGCCGTCTAGCGTGCCGTTGAGAGTGAATCTAAATGCAATCAAACAAATTTGTCGTAACCTTCTGTTTGCGTTTTTACTCTACATTTTGTTATAACTAGGTTAGCTCTACGGGACATGGTGTTTAACTAGCGCTATTAGGAACACTTTGTCAAGAATCATCAAAGATCTGGCTGTTTGCAACACACCATTACATATGACACACTTTGCCAATACTCGATGTACCTAGGTGTGCAGTTGACTTACTTTAAAAGGCTAGTATAGACAGCTACCATTTTCTTTTCTGATATGAGCTTTGAGTTGTCCTGAGGCATTCTGATGGTATCTTCCTGCCAGATTGTCCTAAAGCTTACGTTGAGTGAGAAACTCATACAAAGTGGAACAGAGTCAGCTACTAGTTATCTTCCAATTGAACACAATTGAAAAACTTGGATGAACTTCCATTAAGTTTTTGAATCTCAACAACTATTCACGTCTTGGAAATGAAAATCAAAATTTATCACACAATTTACAACAACAAAAAATCATGCTAAGAAATATCCATACTTTCTCTTACAACATTCAACACCCTCAGTAGCTCAGTGCCATCATATAGAGGCCAAAAACTTGCTAGCTATCTACTGAAGATAACAGTTTCTCCCATAAAAACCAGGCAATGCCTACATTCTATCCATTTTTTTCCAACCACACAACCAATTCAGCATATTAGTACACACAGACGCTGTAACACACAGTTGTAAGTTGTACCATAGACAATGGTCTATGGTTGTACTTACACCAGTTAAATACCCTCAGTAGCTGAATGCTATCAGAGGCCAAAATCTTGCTTGCTATATCCACTGCAGCTAGCACATTCTCCCATTAAAACCAGTTAATGCCTACTTTCCATCCCAAATAACTTTTCCAACATCACAACCAATTTAGCATATTACACACAGACACTGTAACACAGTTGCAAGGTGCACTTACAACAGTTAAACACTGTCAGTAACTCGTTGCTAATTCACAGAGGCCAAAAACAGGCTTGTTATCTACTGTAGATAGCACAATCTCCCATACAAACATCAACACCTACTTTCCATCTAAAAAACTTTTCCAACCAATTTAACATCACTTACAACATTCAAATCCCACCAGTAACTCAGTGTGATCACATAGAGGCCCAAATTCACTTGCTATCTACTGCAGATAGCACATTCTCTACAAAACTCAGGCAAAGAAGCCTACTCTACATCCAAAACTTTGATAACCATTCAACCTTACCCCACTTTCCAATGCCCCAACCTGAATACAACCTGTTCTATTGACATAGCTGATAAAACATAGATGGTAACAGTTCTCAACTTTTTTCCCAAAAGATCACTTCTAAACTCCTGATTGTTTTATTATATACTCTTATTCCTCTTGGTACCCTTTATACCATGATCCCCACCGGTTGTATAAACTTTAACCATGCACCCTTGTGGTTACCCGATGATCAACCAAGAGCACCAGTCTGTTTTCTTTTCAAGCCAAACCCAAATCTCTGTCAATCCAACCTGTACTCCCACCTTTTATTCCCTTTCAACAACGCATTAAGTGCATGTCTGTATTTCTTGTTGTATTGGCAAAAACAACATTGGCCGTTACATACAATACATTTGGTGACAGTTTCCAAGTCAATCGGGACCTGTCGTTGAGCCCGTGTCCATCATGCATGAGTGACAGAAAAAAGAAGTTTTGAAATTTGTTTTAAATTGATGTTTTCACAGCAAAGTTCAAGTAGTAGGTCAAGAAATATGGTTACTAAACCTGATTAAGCTATGGGTATTACAAAGAGTACCTAGATACCACAAAGGTCAAACTATATGTACATAAAAGTATACAGACAGATGCATTCTAGGAATGAGATTCTAATCGACAGGTGTAACAATACCAACACATAGGGAATACATTCTTTATCATTCTGTTATTTTTGTAATCAACTTTTCAAATAGATCACAGTGAATTCCCTATGGATCAGCCACATATTGAAAACTTTTTTTTCCCATTTTCATTCCTTTTCCGAGTTTACGTCAACTATGGTTAAACGCTGACACGCCTTTTATACCTCGTTCCCCACAGAAAAACTTTCAAATGTTCTCATGTATTCGACTGGCATTGTGGTGCTTGATAAATTTGATCTGGCACTTGATAAATTTGGTGATAGTTGTCGCAAACCCTTACCCTATATTCTGAGGATAACAAACAGCGACAAGGTTTCTCTCCTCGTTTGTAATGCAAGACGTTCGACCCAGATGCGAAGACTTTAATATGTGTCATTGGCATATCTGGAGATTCCTACCCCATTATTAAGCACAGTCAATGTATGGATGACTACCAACCTATACTAGGCATGTTTGTACTCAATTTAACAGAATTTGAATGCTAATTTGTGACCCTTTAATGACAAACAACAATTTTACAGCTTTTGTTCAAATTCTTATTTTCTGTGTTATAAATTTTAGCATTTGACATCAGTATGTAACTTCTGATCATAAATGGTTACGTGAGAAACGCAGATGAAGAATCATGAAATAATGATAAAGCACATAAGTCTGTAAACTCATAATAACATCAATTGAGAACCAATTTAACCCCTGCAGAATTAATCCTATGAAGCTTAATAAAATGTCAGCAAGCAGAAACTTGCACTAAATCAATTATTTTCTATTCATGTCTTTTGGTGTGTTTTTTCTTTCTTTTTAAGTTAGGCGGGCAGCCTAACTTATTTCTTTCTTGCCATTTCTTTAAGTTAGGCGGGCAGCCTAACTTATTTCTTTCTTTGCATTTCTTTCTTTCTTTCTTTCTTTCTTCTTCTTTCTTCTCACAATTTGCTACTACTTCCACATCCTTGATCGGTTTTCTACCAAACTCAGTCACAAGCAGTATTGGGTAGCTGGCTACAAAAGTTATGGGTTGTTTAACGTCAGAGGTCATCCAAGGGTCACAGGGGTCAAAAAGGTCATTTAAACTGAAAATGCTCCGATTGAGCTGAAATTTAAATGCAATGATCCTTATGACATTCTAAACATGTTTAAAATATTGTAAAATTTATTTAAGGTCATTAAGGGTCATAAAGGGGTCAAAGGTCAAATTTTTCAAAATGCTCCAATTGAGCTGAAATTTAAATGCAATAATGCTTATGACATTTGAAACATTTAAAAAATATTTTAAAATTCATTTAAGGTCATTAAGGGGTCAGAAAGGGGTCAAAGGTCAAGTTATTAAAAATGCTCCAATTGAGCTGAAATTTCAATGCAATGATCCTTATAACATTTTAAACATTTTAAAAACATTTTAAAATTCATTCAAGGTCATTAAGGGGTCATAAAGGGGTCCAAGGTCAAGTTATTAAAAAATGCTCCAATTGAGCTGAAATTTCAATGCAATGATCCTTATGACATTCTTAACATTTTAAAAACATTTTAAAATTCATTTGAGGTCATTAAGGGGCAATAAAGGGGTCAAAGGTCAAGTTTTCAAAATGCTTCAATTGAGCTGAAATTTAAATGCAATGATCCTTATGACATTCTTAACATGTTTTAAATATTTTAAAATTCATGTAAGGGGGTCATACAGAGGTCAAAGGTCAAGTTTCCAAAATGCCAGCTTTCCACGATTAAGGTTTATTAAAACGGCAATTGATGAAACAATCTTATTAAAATTAATACGATCCAGCACAGTGTTGCTGCTTGATCAGATCATCACAGTCATCCGCCTAACTTACCTCGTGCCCTTGCAAAGGGCACAGTTGCTCTAGTTCTTCTTTCTTTCTTTCTTTCTTCTCACAATTTGCTACTACTTCCACATCCTTGATCGGATTTCGACTAAACTCAGTCACAAGCAGTATTGGGTAGCTGGCTACAAAAGTTATGGGTTGTTTAATGTCGGAGGTCATCCAAGGGGTCACAGGGGTCAAAAAGGTCATGTTAACCGAAAATACTCCAATTGAGCTGAAATTTATATGCAATGATCCTTATGACATTCTAAACATGCTTAAAATATTTTAATATTCATTTAATGTCATTAAGGTCAATAAATGGATCAAAGGTCAAGTTTTTGAAAATGCTCCAATTGACCTGGAATTTAAATGCTATGATCCTTATGACATTCTAAACAATTTAAACATATTTTTAATTCATTTAAGGTCATTAAGGGGACAAAGGGGTCAAAGGTCAAGATTTTCAAAATGCTCCAATTGAGCTGAAATTTAAATGCAATGATCCTTATGACATTCTAAACATGTTTAAAATAGTTTAAGATTCATTTAAGGTCATTAGGGGGCAATAAAGGGGTCAAAGGTCAAGTTTTCAAAATGCTTCAATTGAGCTGAAATTTAAATGCAATGATCCTTATGACATCCTAAACATTTTAAAAATATTTTAAAATTCATTTTAGGTCATTAAGGGGTCACAAAGGGGTCAAAGGTCAAGATTTTAAAAATGCCCCAATTGAGCTGAAATTTATATGCAATGATCCTTATGACATTGTAAACATTTTAAAAACAATTTAAGATTCAGTTAAGGTCATTAAGGGGTCAAAAGGGATCAAAGGTTAAGTTTTCCAAAATGCTCTGATTGAGTTGAAATTTATATGCAATGATCCTGATGACATTCTAAACATGTTGAAAATATTTTAAGATTCATTTAAGGTCATTAAGGGGAAATAAAGGGGTCAAAGGTCAAGTTTTCAAAATGCTTCAATGAGCTGAAATTTAAATGCAATGATCCTTATGACATTCTTAACATGTTTTAATCATTTTAAAATTCATTTAAGGTCATTAAGGGGGTCATACAGAGGTCAAAGGTCAAGTTTTCAAAATGCCAGCTTTCTACGATCAAGGTATTATTAAACGGCAATGAATGAAACGATCTTATTAAAATTAATACTATCCAGTACAGTATTGCTGCTTGATCAGATCGTCACAGTCATCCGCCTAACTTACCTCGTGCCCTTGCAAAGGGCACAGTTGCTCTAGTTTATATATATTTCTTCTTTCTTTTTGTAATTTTGTAAAGTTTCTATTTTTATCCACAAATCTGGCTACAACCGTCTGGCATATGAATATTTAATACCGATGCCATCAAAGTCAAAGATACTACTACATATTTAATATTGGTGCTTAAGCTCAAGATGCTATAGGCCTATATTTCAAGAGGGTCACTGAAGTTGACGATGCAAGTACATTGAAAATCATCGACTACAAACTGCAGAAATAAAAAACGATTCTTCCTCATGCTCATTTGTTATTATATGCTAGCTATAGCAATAAAGAAAATGTTGATTTCTCAAGAACAAGGAAATTTGATATCATCAATATTCTCTGTGCTTGTATGAGAAGAAGATACCCCATACCAATGTCATTGTTCTATATTTTCAAGAGCGATGAATATCCCTTCATATATGTCATTTACCCCTGTGTTTTATCATATCTTTCAACAAGAAACATTATAGATCCCTTACCTGGTATGTTGCAGATGTGGATAGGAGAAATTGATCATCAGTTCATGAAAAAGAACAGAAAGAAAATGGAAAAATTAGTTGATAACTCACAGCAGTTTTCACTTCTTATGTACATTCAGCTAAAGGAACATTGATCATTGCATTGATCTAAGACTATTATACTTTTGGGAGATGCAGAGGGGGGGGGGAGTACTTAAGTTTGGTTTGGGTAAGGATGTGCTTCTGAAAATCTGTAAGTGGACTCTTATACCTATATTTTCCAATTCCCCAGATTTCCAGCCAAATTAAATACGATTTTGTGAAATTAACAACTGAAATTTGAGAATTTTTCAGAATGAATAAAAACATTACCCATTTTTAAACCAACATTGACTAAAAAGGGATAATTTTTAATTACCAGAGGCCCAAAATTTATGCAGCACATCCCCGTTTGGTCATCTGTACCAAATTATTCTGTAGTCTCGTCATTATTTAATAACTGTTTTCAAATTACTACACTATTATACATGTACAAGTCAAACTTTTTCCCTTATGGTCATGGTCATCTCTATCCCCATATACATCATCTTTCCATCCATCTTCATTTGCCCCGGACATCGACTGATAACTTTCTAGCCCAGCACCGTTAACTCTATTCCCCAGTCGTCGCGATGAAAATGACGGAAACCCAATCACCTATTAGCTGGACAAGCAGTCTGTAATTTGAGTATTTTAATCTGATTACCGATTCCGTTGGCGACAATTAAATATACGCAAATAGGTAAGGTAGAAAAGTTAATCGAGTTTGTGGTCCGCCACCGCTGATCTTATGGAGTAACCGGAGTTTTATTAACTACAAACAATTTCACAGTAGCTCTTCTTCTGGGAGTACCATTGACTGGTCAATCTTATTGTGTTTGTATGTATGTATGTTATTGTCCTCACATATCAAGATGCATGGGAGAGTAGATCTATTTATCTATAACATATAAGCAGGGACAGGCGATTTGCGCGGAAAAAAATAGCAAATTGCGCGGAATTGCACGGAACTCTTTTTTCAGTGCAAATTATGTATACCTGGCCATAGGGAAAAAATAGCCAATTGCGCGGAATTGCGCGGGAAAAAAGTTCCGCGCAAATCACCTGTCCCTGCATATAAGTGACAAATAATGACTTGGATGTTTCTAATGTGTACTATAGTTCTCAATAAGATACCTGATTATGTGATGTGCCAGACCCATTGTAACAAAAAGTTTTCTTGCATGCATATTATTGTCAACTAGGATAACTCCTTAAATTTGTACGAAATAAATGAACAATCTTTGCAACAAGCCAAATTACAAGTTTAAGGGGGTACTACACCCCTGGCAAATTTTGTGCCTATTTTTGCATTTTTCTAAAAAAGTATAACACATTGGTGACAAGTTAGATATAGGGGCAAGGACTACAACTACCATACTGAAAATGCAGCAACTCAAAGCAAGTAGTTATTGATTTATTGATCAAATATTGGTTTTCCCTCATTTTTGACTGTAACTCCACAACTGTTGTCTGTGCTGAAATAAAATTTCCAGTGCAGTAGTTGTAGTCCTTGCCCCTATAATATACATATCTTACTTGTCTCCTATGTGCTATAATTTTGGAGAAAACTGCAAAAATAGGCACAAACTTGGGTAGGGGTGTAGTACCCCCTTAAATACAAACGAAAGTTTTGTATAATTTCGAGAAGTTTGAAAGTAACATTGAATTCAGGTGAATTAATGAAATTAATTACGTCCCAGCTGATCATTGGCAATTCGTAAATTGATGTCAACTCCTAAATTAAGTAGTCTGCAGTGTAGTATGCATTGCATCATTTAAGGATTTTAAAAGCATCAGAGAAAGGCCTACATTCATACAAGGTCCCTATTCTGATAACCAATGTACTTTGTTTCTTATAAATTAACCCTTACATCTTGAAAAAGAAAAAAAAAAGTTTATAAAGCAAATTGCTGCACTTATATTTTCAGTCAAACTTTGCATGCAACTTCCTGCCACTTAGTGCTAAATTTTCAACAACATCAACTCACAAATTTAACTTTCTTTCACCAAAAAATCAGAAACTGCACCTAAACTTTCCACATTTTCCACTAACTGTCACAACAGGTTAAAAGGAAGATCAACATATCTATGACAATTTGTCTACAAGAAGATACCAGCTTCTAAAAGAGTCTCTATAAGCTTATAATATGTATCGTTCATCCTAAGAAAACAAACCTGATTGCTTTTTAATGTAACCTTTATAGCATTTAATTGAACGCAATCATGCGATGTCAACACCGATTTCACAAAATCACATATTAAATAGAGCTTAAATAAACCTATCAACTGACAACTTTCTGCGTTATTTTAATAAGCTGACAAATTTCCGTGATTAGCTTTACGACAGCTTCATTTCTATTTGGGAAAAAAATCCTGAAATTCGACTCGACACCACGCACATTTGGCATCCCTCAGGCTGCTGTATAGCATTGATAGAGAGCTAACCAGAAATTGCAATTTTTACCATTTCAGCTCCCAGGGCGTGCAGCGCTGAACTAAGAACTAATTAAGCACTCGCAGCAAGAACAATTTTCAAACGTTAAACATTCCACTCGTGCAACTGATCGACGAGGGGAAAACTAAACCGAACAAATGATAGATAAAAAACAACAACCAGAAATAAAATTGTTTTTTTCTAGAGGGGGGCTGTAATTAGATCAATTTTGTTTTTAAAAACCATTTTGATTTCGCTGCCGAGTGATGTTATTAATATTTGCGCCGATGGCTTCAAAGTGTCGTAAAAAAATGCGGTATAGCTATTTCTGGCTGTAAACCTTAAACGTGGCTATATAAACTATCTAGTGGCAATTAGTGAAGACTTGAATATGAAATGTGTGGCACTGGATGACATCTGCACAACCCTCAACTCGTTATGAATATTCATTGATTCAGGTCTATTACTTGGGTCAATAACCGGGCATCTTTTAGGTCTTTTTATCTGAACAATGTACGAAGTGACATTCCTCCTATCGATGTGATTTCATATTTGAACAATTGCGTTTGCTAGTTTGTCTAAGTTACAGAATTGTTTCGTCTTTATAGAAAAATTGTTGAAGCTTTTGTCTACTGTTGCTAGCCTTTAGAAGCTTCACAATTAGCCTTTCAGAGGTAGGGCCTATGGCGGACACAATAGGATGGCGCTGCACGAAATGGGTAAGGCTTTTGAATTTGACGGGTGTTCTGTACGCCATGCTTCAAAAAAGCTAATCGTAGCCTGAGCTTACATTTCCTTGCAAGAGGTGAACAAATTTGTGATATTTTCATATCAAATTGTTTCATAAAAATGCATTATGCACCATTTCTACATCCAAAGGTATTCATCATCACTTTCCTCTCTAAACATGTTGAACCAACATACCTTTGACCTATGACCTGGACCTGGGTCAACCGATACATTCTAGCAACATTTCATTGATCCCAAAATATCAGAGAGCTTCCACCTGCTATATAATCAACTCTAACCCATAATATTGTCTTTGAATGAAGGAGGTATCATCACCAGCACCTGTGAACCAACATGATGCATGCAACATCCCCACAGCAGCTTGGATGAAACAAAATCCCGACACAACGCCTTCTGTGCTATTCCATTCTCGCAATGTGAGCTAAAATAGCATCATATCTCTAACACAAGTTCAGTAACCTCTATTCACCAATCATTGTTAAAAATTTGACCTCATGTTGTTGAGAATGAATTTTAGTACCCAAATGCATTCAAAAGGTCATTCTAGGAGTGTAAGTATATTGGAGTTGAAGAATTGTACCTGGAGAGATGAGCATGTTCAATGTTCTATTGCACTTGGCCCTTCAATCTCATTTTAACTCTCTCCACACGGGTGTCGACTGCGGACGACAAGTTTCAATTTATTTTTGATTAAGAAAATTTAAGAATTGTAAATTTTCAGGACTAGATTTGGAATCGGCATGAAAAATGCATTAAAATGAGTACAAACAAGCCTTGTATTGGTTCAGTGGTTCTTAAGATAGCTATTGAAATTTTGAGAAAATATCTCAAAACTTGGGACATTTTATGTTGAAGCCTATTGCTAGCATGCAGAGAATTAACATCAAGTATGTATCTAGCCACTTACTCATGGGAATACAACATGTCTTTAAAGTGACATCCAAAAACCGATGTCAGTTTAACCATGGAAGTACTCTAGTACCGGTACTTCCATGGTTTAACCATGGGACGAGCTTTATGAACAAAGAAAAATGACTAAGTCCATGTAATCTTGGAGACTACTAAATGAATAGGTGGTGATTGACAGGAGCTCAATACTAAAGTCCGCTGAGTAGCTTCATGTCCAGTGTCCAATGTATCATTTCATCTTTTATAACATCATCATGAATTTTTCTTCACTTTTATTATTTATTTTATGTTGAAATCTGCTGCTATGACATTTTATCAATATTTTGAGCTGGAATGTATGGTCAGTAAAGGCTAACACTTAAAGCGTAACGGTGTTAAGATGATCCCATGTTTCTCAGTTTCAACAGGAGGTGATTTCCCCCACTGTTATCTCATTGAAGAAAGCTTACGATAACAGATAGGATTATCAGAAATCACCCAAGACAATACGAAAATTAGTCCCAGTCTGGTCTGCACCTGGCTGGAAATCATTCCGACTAGTCCCACAAGATATGTCCCCATGTTCTTGTCTCATTGAAGCCAAAATCAGGAAGACCTGTGCATCATTTTTTGAAATTCTTTCAGCAAGCCCTATCATTATTGGTTTTCAAAGGGAACTTACAAGAAGGGACTGGTGCATTTGAATGTTAAATTAATGGCAGCGTATTATTCTAATAGGTATCTAGTCTCTGTGTATAGTTTCAATGGGAAATGTAAGAGAACAAATCGGGATCACTCTGGTCTGACTAACTCCGACTTGATAATCGAGACCAATGTTCGCCAGACAAAAAGTGTTATCACACAGCATGCTAACTTTTAGTCAAGTAGCTTTTGTGATATGATTCTACTGCGATTGGTAAATATTTGTGTTGATTATAATAGTATTATGATGAATCATGGAAGCCACCATAAGTAGTAGAAAATCTTCAAGTGTATTTGTAATGTATCTTGCAACGTTTTTACCCGACTCTTTGCATAAATTTATCAGAACTTGTTGGCAATATTTAAAAGCTAAAAACCTGTTGAAAGGTATCATCTGTATTAAAATGAATTATGTATGATATTGACACAAGCCCTAGTCCCTGGATGATATATTTCTTCGTAAAACCGTAAGTACACAGCGATATTTTTGTACGCAATATTAAATACAAGCCGCAGAGTCATTTCAAGAATGTAAGATACAAGTTTGTCATCAATTCAAACAAACCATCGCAACATGGGGTTGGAGCCTGCAGATTTAGTATCCATAAATAGCTGCCTTTAGGCACTGTGAATGATACACCATGTGAAGAAGGTATTCTGATGATCAAATATCACACACAGCAGCTTTAGTTTTCAACGTACTTAACCTATCTCTATATACCTGTGGTCAGGTGTACAAAGTGCTATAATTTTACACCCAATTTTCTTGCAAATCAAATCAGTACGCAATCAACACCATGATTCATCCATATCCGAAAACAATATGACACAATTTTTCTTATTTAAAGTTATTCTTATGGCAATGATACCCCCTAAAGACAAAAGAAAATGAAATTTGTGGATGATAAGGTTTCGGGAAAGTAACCAGGGCATCGGTGACCTTCTGGACCTCGCCTGGAACCATGGTCTGCAATTTAAAACTAATCAGAAAGACGTAAAAAAACTCGTAATTTTAACCTTCGGGTTGTAGGAGGTGTCCAGCAACCCTGGACAGTCCACTGGATGATCGTTTTGTTATTTCTTACGCGGACAGGCTTGTGAATCATAAATAATAGGCAGAATGGATGCACATACGTAATTCTCACCGATCAGTAACATAGTAGCATATTGCACACATATTGAGAGAATCGTGCAGATGAGTCTTTGATAAGATTGGCTAACGACTATTCCAACCGAAACAAACTAATTAGTTTGTCTCAGATATAATCAAGCCGCAATTTTTTTCGTTCAGGAAGCAGTGGTGGTATGGTGAGGTTCGGTCCAGTCACGATTTGATCAGTAGGGCATTGTTTTTCAGTAATTAGCCTATTGTTTTGACTAGATGATCAGATTGTGATCGGTATTCTTTAATAACTCAAATATGTGACCAGTAGAGTCACACCACAAAAAATATCGGACAAATTGAAATAGATCTTTCTTTGTAATTTGTAAACATAAATCAATCAAATGTTATTGTATTTAAAAATAACTGAATACATGTAATCAGTATGATAAACCCAATATCATTCCACTTTCATTAGCCAGACTTTATTCCAGATCTACAAGTTACCCTAGTAACCATCTATCTTTAAACATTGATATACTTCATCAATCTTCCACTCATCTTCAACCATGTTGCGCCCAGCTCTTTTGACTGCACTAAGTATGCCAAACATGCTCATCTATCATGCCACAGTTCTTTAACCCTCATACATTTCTACATGCATAGAATGACCCTTGAATATGTTGGGTACAAATACTCATACTCCACAACTGAGGTCAAATTTTGAGCTTTGATTGTTAAATGGAGATTAGTGAACTGAGCCACTGGTTATGAGAGTATTTTGACTCATAATGCTGTAAATTGGGCTATTCCAGTTATAATCCATACACCCCCTATGGCAGACATGACCTTAATCTTCTGCACAAGGAGTGTGAATTTCAAATGGAGTTACCTGTATGAGTGACTCCATTTGAAATCTACAGCCCCCAGTGCGGAAGATTAAGATCATGTCTTCCATACATTGTTGTAGGGGGTGTATGGATTTCAACTGGAATAGTCCCAATCAAGCGATATCATTGCATATGCACAATCACAACTCCACTTCAAATATAATTAATAAACTAAGTATAAAATCAAAAAAATATTAACAAAAATTGGAATGTTGACTTCACTTGGCCTAGTTAGTAACCATTGCATCTCACCACAACCGATATATGCAATTGGCCATTCCAGTTGAAATACATACACCCCCTATGGAAGACATGACCTTAATCTCCCACACAGGGAGTGTGGATTTCAGATAGAGTCCCCCATACTGGTAACCCCATTTGAATTTCACTCTCCCTGTGTGGAAGATTAAAGTTGTGTCTTCCACAGGGGGTGTGGATTTCAACCGGGACATCCCAATTTGCGATCAACCTGCCGCCCTGCCGCCGCTACGCACAAAGACATAAGGGCTAACTGACATTTGGCCCAGTTTTTATTTTTGATATATCTAAATGAAATAAATTACCAATAAGAACTGGCATGTATACCAGATGCATCTTCACAAGAGTGAATCGATTGTGACATGATCAACTTAAAGGAAAAATCATCCAGACTCGGATTGTTTAACCATAGGCCAACAAACTTACGGCGAAAAAAAAAGAGAGAAAAAGAATGTTGGTCGTTTTGCCTGAGTGGCATCAGCTGCTCATGTCACTTGCTATTCAGATGGATTGTGTCCTAAACGCAAACAAATCAATTTCGGGAATATCTTACGACGTGATTTGGTTGGCCTGCCCCGTGTATAAATACGGTTAGTGTATTTGTATGCCATGATCAAAGGCAATTTGGTATTCGTTTAAGATACTGAAATGTTTGGAAGTGTAGTTGAGATGATTTTAAATCAGATAGGACTGCCTGCCATCCCATTTTGTAAACCCCCTCGAGTATCCAATTGCGATAATAAAATTACATCGTTCAAACAAAACAATGCGGGTTGTGATCTTTTATAAGTATCTATGGGTTGCATTGTCTTTATTGAGTTTATTTTAGGAATTTATTGGAAGGTATCCCCAAATCTGGCTGGTGCAGAACTGTGATTACACTGTAGGAAGAAACTGTGGTTGAGCATATCGTCACAAGCACATTCATCAATACTTTCCCTAAAAGATATTTCCAGCATGCCACAGATGGCGTAAGTACAAGTTTGAACAATCCAATGCTAAAAAGGAACTATAATCAATAGCCTAAATTTGAGGATAACATACTTTAAAAGGGCATTTCGTGATCCACATCATCATCCCCCCCCCCCACTTTTCTCAAAAAAAGTTAAGGTTTTTATACCATTGGAAATCTCTGGCTACACCAGAACGAAATTGCAACACATTGTCTATGGAGAAGTGTAATACACAAATCATGCTTAACTCGCAAACGCAAAAAAGGAATCAACTTAAATTTTGGGATAAGTTTTTTCATGGATACTGAAAAATGTCATAAAATGAGGATGCTAGGATCACAAAATACTCCTTTAAAGGTTAGTAAAATTGTAACAAACATCACAAATTCAATTTTCGTACCAATTTGGTGTCGGCATCATTTCACATTGGACTGTATCATATCATTCTAATTTCTGTTGATGTACAAGCAGCTGGAACCAAATTAACTGAAAGTGAAATTATGATGCTTTGCCCTAGTTTTCGCTGCTGGCTTTCTGGTTGGCTCTTAAATGTTGAATCATAGCTATGTACTGCTTTCAAATTGAACACTTCGTCTCCAAAATACAACATGTGATAATAAACATAGATCAAAAGCAGTACTGCAGCACTACACAACCACCAATCTTGTAAATCCCACTGCTGACACCCAACAAATCCCACTTCTGACACCAGAAGTACCATCCCGCTATCTATTCCAATGGTTTTATCATTAGCAACATAACATTGTGGCCCATCCTTTGAACCCTATCAACCCACCGCTCTTAAAGATCTCTTCAACTCTTCATCCTGCTCTGAGCCTGTTGTAAACATGAACTACTAGCCCTGGATATCTAGTCTGTGTTTACAAACAAAACAAACATCTCACACATGGAATGGCTGGGGGAGAAAGTATAGAAGCTAGCCATGTCCTATAGCTATCATTGACAATGTACTGGATAGTTAAAATAATACAGTGGCTAGACGGAATGCGCATACACATGAAAAAACAATGAATGACCAATTCTTTCAGATTTGTTGTAATAAATTTGAAAGGGTTACAATTGCCTTTTGTGATTTTCCATGAACATGGTCACAATGCTGATTGAAGCCCCCCCTTCCCCGCATTAAATTTATTATAACCCATCAGAACTCAAGCATGTTTCCACACAAAACATCCATGACCCATGCGTAATGAGTATTCTATGATGAACATTGTGAAATCTTAAAATTTGCACAAACACAATGTAATTCTATTCTACCCAGGTGCACAGTAACACTGTATTTTCCAAACATAGTTGATGTAGTTCACATAACGTTACGATACTCAGTTTATCCAAGTGTAACGTAATTCTTTTGTTTATGCGCGGAAAACCCAATGTTTTCCTTTGACACATTGCGATCTGCCTGAGACCGACGTAAACCTCTATTCCATTTCGAAGCCTGAGAATCTGAGAAATACCAACACTACATGTAGTATACCAGGGACTCTCCTCGTAACAACCTTGTATGTATCACGCTCAATTTACTCTATTCTCCATGTCAAACCGTGATCAGAGAAGCAAATAAACCAGTTACTATGCTACTGTATGTCAGCACTGCTATATTATGGTTACTACCACACATTTTTGCAATTTTTTGGATAACCATAATCTGTGAGTGAGCGTACCCATGTTTTACCAAGTTTCAGTTAAATTTTGAAATTTTCTTGCTATGTAATGTCCTGTCAGTGGTAGGAAGACAGGGGCATAGCCAGCTTTCTTGGTCAGGGGCGGAATACAAAATTCTTCTTGGTTTTGGTAGAGGGACAAACATTTTCAGGCTGTATCATTTTAAAATTTTACACTATTTTAGCCCATGAAAAAGGTGAATTTTGATGGAGATGAACCATAATTTTGAGGTGCTTCTTTCAATGTTTCCTTCTCTTTTTTTTCCTTTCTTTCCTTTAATCTCTCTTCCACATTTCTTTTCCATTGCCTTCTCAATTTTCTCTATAAATTTTTGTCAAGGGCGGCACTCTACCCACCCCCACCCTGTTGGCTAAGCCACTGTCTGTAGGAAGCGGATGTTTGCACAGTTGCCTCACCCCTTCTTCACCCCTGAATATTCAAAACCTGCTCAACCAAATTGTCACAGTAACATTACAATAGAAAATGCCTCCAAAATAGAGCTTTATACCGCTACTTTAAGTTTTCTTGTCTTTGTTATTTTTCAGTCTGGGAGTAATGAGATGGAAATTGGCATTATCTACTTGGGTATTGTCTCACCAGATTCGATTTCTGTTATTTTAAGTCATCTAAGACGACAATTATACCTCCAGAAAAAAGAATGAAAGGGGGAAAATTTACCCCTCCCACTTGTCAAAGTAGTGTGTTTACATATTAGTGGTAATGAAATTAGACTGAATGGTGCTGTCATCATCATCATCATTGGGGTAGATATGGTTGCCAGAATAATTTTCACCCAAATCACCTGCCAAATCATTGAAAAGTAGCCCAAATTTGTTCTTAAATATTGCTTTCTACAGGACAAGAAACTACTGAAAGTAACGTGAGCCAATGTTGATGAGTCAGCCCATTTTATCTTAACCATTGCTTTCAACAGGACTAGAAATGGTCAAATGTTAAGGAGAAAATTGTAAAAAGTCGCCCAATTGGGCTACCAAATCGCTGGGTTTGGCAACTCTGGAGTAGATACCGGGTAGATAGATACCACATTTTGCTCCTCATCCTTAAGTATCAACCTATCAGGTAACAACACAAAGAGCTGGTTTTTGGACGGACCAGGTTACACCACCAGCCCATGGCTACGCAATATTGACAGCCCAACATACTGATCCTTGAGCAT
The DNA here is from genome assembly GCF_039555335.1 of Amphiura filiformis. Lineage (NCBI taxonomy): Eukaryota > Metazoa > Echinodermata > Ophiuroidea > Amphilepidida > Amphiuridae > Amphiura > Amphiura filiformis. Next base: position 35,082,136 of record NC_092634.1, on the reverse strand, counting down.
GGTTTTTTCATGATGGTATCCAATTTCTACCGAGTTTATACCACTATTCTACAAAAAAGGCTACCACTTTAAGCTGCCAATCTCAATTAGACGCCCTAAATGGATCTGACGTTTGCACAATAGAGTAGATGAACTAGTTCTCTCTCGTAAAAAGTTCTGACAAAATGGACTGGGTAATTTTACAATCGGCATACAAATGAATTGCCGAATGTCTTCAGAATAACATCGCTGGGAGTATTTAACATCGTGTATGATTCATTCCGTCATTTCCTGGGACCGCTCTCCCACTCCATTATCTGATGGACCGTTTCATAATTGTTGACCACACTCAGGGCTTCAAGTGAGGGGAAAGAGAATGGGGTGTGAGCGTGCCTTGCATGTGGAGCTTTGGTATACAAAACTATGTATGCTTTATCTTAAACATGCTCATCTATCAGGACAGAGTTCTTTGAACCAAATATGCTTGAATACTTGTGGAATGAACTTTGAATGTATAGGGTACTAAAAATCATCCCATATAAGATGAGGTCAATTTAGGGGCTAACATAATGTGACTGGAGGTTGCTGGATTATGCTACTGGGGATGAGACAATTTTTGACTCATCATGCTCATAATGATGATGGGCTATTCCTGTTGAAATCCATACACCCTATGGAAGACATGGCCTTAATCTCCCACACAGGGAGTGTGAATTTCAAATTGGGTTACCTGAATGGGTTACTCCATTTGAAATCTACACCCCCTGTGTGGGAGATTAAGGTCATCATCTTCCGACTTCCACAGGGGGTTATGGATTTCAACTAAAATAGCTCATTGTCTATCTTTCTCTCTCGCTCTCCTGGTTTAAGGTCTCATATTCAGAGTTCTTGGTGAGATGATTTTGCCAATTTTGGCCGAAAATCTCAACTTCTCTCATAATTTTACCCCACCACCATCAAAACATTCATGATTCAACCATTAACAAATCAACTAATTATTTCTCATTAGTCATCAATGCTAAAATGTTAAGTTTTTCCCATTTAAAAGTCATAATTCATCAAAAACTGAAGCCATATACCAGCATTTAATGGTGCTGATTTGCCTATATCCACAAAAATCCATAATTTACGGGTTATTTGTTAAAAATTACCATTTTTATGGATTTCTACCACTCTCATTGTTGAGACATTATCAAATAATGAGCAGACATTTTTGTGATTCATAATTTCATAATAGCAATACCATGACCAAGTTTGAAAGACTCAAATCAATTTTAATGCCATATAGTGGGTATCAAATTCTGCCACTTTTGTCTGTGTGCTGATAAATTGCTGGAATAATAGGGTAATAATTCAATTTTTGAGCAATCTTTTAGTCTTAGCAAAGCAAGATACCACTTTAATGCACATAAGCTTTTAGGATTTGTTCTACAATAACAATGAAATATTGTGCAAACTTAGCTAAAACCACTATAATTTTATTAAATTATATCATGCTCATATTATCTCATTTATAAAACCACAAATTGAATTATCTCAAAATGGTCCAATTTTCATAATTTACAAAACAAGTCTCCCAGAAAGAAAAAAATCCAGTTTGTGCTCGACCAACAAGAAAAGCCGTCCAACAACGCCCGCTCATCCGTATCGCAATCAGGATACTTATAACCTACGTACTGATTACGCGACAACAATGAGCGTTATACAACAGTGTTACAGTTTATTTGCCGTAATAATTGCATTACACATTACGCCTGGATAGTTCAAATTATACGCATCGCAGCATCTGCATATATCGCAATATTTACTGATTCTGTTGTATTTCTCAGTGCAAGTTTGCTGCATCTGGGTACTCTATTTACCAATTGATGACAGGATCAATAATTCAAGGGATTCGTGCTAGAAAGCAATAGCTGCTCTGTAGATATTTGACAATTTCTGCATTATATTATTGTACACATCTACAATTTGGCACCTGGCAGCTATTGTCGATATGGCTTTCTTGCTACAAACCCTCAGAAGTATCCTAGAAAGCAATAGCTGCCCTGTAGACATTTGACAATGTCTTCATTATATATTATATTACATTACATCTGGCAGCTATTTAATATATTTCTTGCCCTTCACCCTCAATGTAAGTGTGAAAAATGTGCCATTTTCCATGCTGTGACAGTAGCAACAATACTGACTTCCAGCGCATTTTGCATTGTTATTAAATAGTATCTAAAAGTGTTATGTGCATGATGCACTTTCATACAAAGTCAAATATTTTGCCAGCTGTGGCACTACCTCTGTGAGAAAAGATTTGAAAGAGAAATATTTACGCTCGCATGGGAAAATTTGCGTACATATTTAATCATGCAAAATTGTGTCAAATCTAATTTAACTTGAAATTGGTAAATTGTACACATCGGAACTTGCAGATTGTAATGAAAAACAATGTATTTTAGGAGTTCACAAAAATTCCCAAAACGAGCATTTTTCTTCTTTAGATATTTGCAGAACTTTCGATATTTGCGGAATTGGTGCATGACCGGAATTTGGAAATAAGCCTATGAAAGAATGTCCAATTTTAAGTTTACCTACACTACACTACTACATGGAGCTTGCATTGATATGGTTGTATTCACTTTTGTTGTCAGTATTTTATACTACACTATCTCCCAGATGTATGTATCTCTATTATCTTACATTATTTTGCATTCATCAAGTTTCAAAACAACAGCAATAATCAGGTCAATAGGACTCCACTCCCCCTCAAAAGAGTCACATACATGTCAATATGGCAATCCGGGGTCTTGAATCTCTGTGGACTCACCCCAGCCTCAACAACATGGCTTTCAGCAAGTTGGAATGAGATCTTGCATGTTAATCACCTCTTCAACATTCACCGAGCCCTTTTTGTTATCCTAGATCTGAGCCCCTATCCACAGAACATCAGTCGAAGGGTTAGTGTAAGATCTGGAATAGCTGCCTTTTGAACATTTGACAATTTCTGCATTCCACACTGTACACATTATCTTTAGATAAGACACATGGCAGCAATTACAGATTTTTTTTTTTGATAACCCCTCAAAATCTGGTCTCTTACGAAACAAGAAACAAAATTGCGGGGATTTTCAGTAGCGCCTCTGGGTTGCCGACCTGCTTGCTGTATTTCTACATGCTGATTGATGCTGCAACTCATGGGACGGTCTGCCAAGAAGGCAAGTAATTTTGTCAGATTATGGGACTTATTGCAACTTTAATAGACAGAAACACATTCAGATGTTTTTGAAATTTCGTACAATTGAAACTTTTAAATTATATTTATATTAAATCATTGTTTCGGAATTACTCTGCAACATATTTTGATCACAAAACAAGATGAGAGAGAGAGGTATGTCTTTAAAACTTTTACCCTCCTATCTTGTGTAGGAAGAAAGACATTATATGAGTACGGACATCAATATTCTTTATTCTCTCACTCTCTTTATATTCCTTATGTTACTTGCAGAAATGGGTCAAATATTCATAGAATTTCTATTTTTTCATCAAAATGTTACAATATCATGTCAATATTTATAGTGTATGCAATAAATGCATTCAAAATGGGTACAAACATGTGTCAGTTAGTCTAGAACTGGTTCCTCGAGGGTGGTGCGCGCAAAGCGAACGGCCACAAAGCGGCCTACGACCATAGGACTGGTGGATTTTGTAATGTCAGAGAAGGCTTGTCATGGTCCCCTATACACTGAACAAGTGCTAAATTAGTCCAGATTCCTGAAATAAGCATGTATCAATGCAATGCATTAAAATGAGTAAAACATGTCTAGTATTGGTTCAGTGATTCTAGAGATAAGCATGTATATGAATACATGTTTTTGTGGTTCAGTGTTTCTAGAGATAGACATGTGTCGATGCATGCAAATTGGTTCAGTGTTTCTAGAGATAAGCATGTATATGAATACAAACATTGTGGTTCAGTGTTTCTAGAGATAGATTATAGACATGTGTCAATGCATGCAAATGGGTACAACTACAAACATGCAAAGTACAGCAGGTCCAGTAGCTCTTGAGCCCATCCTAGATAGGGATAGATTTCAGAATCAGTATTAAGTTATGCAAAGTGAATACCTACTCTGTGCGTGGACAGACAGTATTAACCCAGTTCCACATATGGCACATAGCGTTTCCGGTATCCCCTTACACGAGATGATACATTGATTTCATATCGTGAGTAAACATTTTACGATCCCGTCTCCTGTTCTCATTGGCTCCAGTAAATCACAAATCGGTAGTATGATACTGGATTTAAGTTAACCAGAGCATAAATAGCCATCTTGTTTTCCAAAAGCTGACACAATTTCATAATACATGTAGAGATGTCTCTGATATTAAAGCTGTAACCTGTCCTAATTTTGCAGGTTTTGTTTTTCCATCGACTGATTCTGATGATACTATTTTGAAAGAATCACTAAATCGGGCAATTTAAGAGAATATCACTGCTCGTGCACAGCCAACATGGCCACCACAATAAAAGCTGCCGAATTATGCAGAGTTTATCTCACAGTACAATATTGTTGATACAATGAATCCACATGAACAATCAGCTGTAATTCAACCTTGATCCACTGCAGTATCAATTAACAATTTTGACAGAATTCTGATATATATTTATAAAGATATTTTAAGCATATATAAATTTTACTTCCCTTTTATAGAGAAAAGAATAAAATAATACAAAACAATGGCGACCTTGGCCCATTAGCTACGGTATCTCTTATCCCAACAATACCCCATCAATCCATCCTATCGTGTTCATCCAAATATCAAATATTTATAAAAAGATACCATGTTGACAAAATGGCCGCCTGGTGCAATTATGCGGCACCGTGGGGCAACAAATTTGATGCCTATTACCCGCTGTGATTTCTTTTACCTTACATCTGTAAAACAAAATGTCAGTGAGGGTAAGTAAGCAAATGGTCATATATATACTTGGTCGATCGTCGTCGTAGATTATTGCCGACTATTTTTAGGGTTTCCTTTTTTAGTTACGATGACTGTATCGGAATTGCGGATGAATGATTATGAGTTCTTTTTGGAGTAAAGATAAAATGGACAGCATTGGGCAGCCAATGTTTTCTTTATACAGTGGGTGTTCACTATAGTGAGCACAATACGAAAGCAAAAACTGTACGTCAGTGAAGGTTTATATAAGAATGAGTTCTAACATGGTACTTTAATATATCTAACAGCATTTCTGATTGGTTGATAACTTGAAATGCTCATTTCAATTGCCAATTATGACTAGGCGTTAAACTTTTTATAGTCAAACTTGCATTTGCAAATGATCTTATTAATGCCCTTCTTGATTGGTTCAAAATTGAACACAATATTCATTTTGGCCAATCAGCAGGTAGTTCTCATCCTTCTCATGAGGTTTAACAGTAACCATCAAACCATACCAACCCTGCCCTCAACCATAGTTCCCTCAACACAACTTGCAAAGCAACCCACAGATTCTAGATATCATTGTAATAAGGAATCACATTAAACCACACTAATTGCAACAACCCAGGGAATTCCTATATTAAACGCAGCATGACTTGCATTTGTCTCTACAGATACATCAGGTATTATATAACTAAACATAGACAGATATCAATTTCTATTATTCTTTCATTTCAAATATCATTGATAGGGATAGCACTCATGTTATCTACCAAAAACCACAAGAAGTCAGTGGCCCTTGCACATCTATACCGAAGATGACACCATCTTTGTTGGTTCTCCTACTATGAATCAAGAAGGGACCACGTGGGGGAAACTACCTCTCCCACTAGGTCTGGAATTCTGCCTGCCGTGGACTGCGCTTCTACACCATGGGAGGACTGCCTCTGGAGCTGGTTGCACACGTCAAAGAGTCGCTTTGAAGCATGCATGGGAGCTATTTTTACGACAACTTCCGAGTGGATAATCATGTTTAGTGGACTGATAATCATACTGTAATCAGTAGTTTCTTTTAGCTTTGCTTCTTTTTTTGGTTTGGACGCTGCATGTTATCATGGTTTAATATGTTCCTAAATGTCTCTAAGGACATGCTGTAAGCTGTACGAACTTAGAAGCCATCAGACTTGTAATCATTAATCAGACATGGGAGATGGATATACACTGACCAATCATAGAGTAGGAAACATACAAACTAACCAATCATAGAGCAGGATACATACATACTGACCAATCATGAAGCACATTTGTTACTCACAAACAACACTGTGCTGACTGACAGATCATCAAAAGACAGACAGATCACCTTTTCCAAATTATACACCAATTTACGCAGAAAATTGCAACTATACAAGAACAAAAACAACTTTGAGTAACTTAATAATAAAGATCAACCGATACCACCATTACAAAAACCTCTAAAGACTTAAAAAGTTTAAATGAACACACATGTTGCGGTACTTTTGTCTGATTCTGATCATATTGCCTAGATAAGCCTCATCTCTGTCCATTCTACACCAATATAAAATTTCAAATTAAATCCAAATTAAATTCTTTCAAAAGTGTCATCCTCTGCTGACAAAGCAGCAAGAGTAGATGCATCAGGAATGTCAACGGTTTATAATTTCATCTGCGATTACAAAATTATCCTCTCTCTCTCGTTTCCTGACGTGATGCCCTGGAGAAAATCGCATACCGCCATTTATCTGATTTTTTAGCTTAAATTTGATCAATTATATGTTTTACTAGGAGTTAGTTAGGGAATCGAAGAAGACTAGACTGACATCGGGGATACCAACTTTATTAGATGCACATGTAAGCTTTTGTATCATGTTTATACAGTTTAGATCCATCTAGTACTTTTTTTTACTTTAATGTAAGTACTTCTGTGTGCTGTAGGTGATCTTCAGTGTGTAAGCCTTTATTTCAAAACAACCAAACAAAGAAATTTGAGTTTCAATAACTTTGATAAAGTTTTGATATACAAACCTCACCTGTGACAGTGTTGTAATAGTATCAACATTTTCACATTTAAACAAAAATTGCCAATCATGGTGGTCGGCAGTTGTTTTTTTGCATCCGATTTCATAGCACGTTTTGTGATCCCAAAAAGCAAACTACCATTTTCAAACTTATGCTACCGATAAATCAAACACTGCACCTTCAGCATCCTGTTTTTCGAGGGATTGATGCAAGAACATCTCTTCTGGAATAGCTGCCACATGTTTATTACTTGTGTATGGGTTATATGATAGAGATATTGTCAAGTGTTCATATGGCAGCTATTGCAGATAGGAGTTTTTTACAGAGCACATACCCAAATCAATAGAGAGTCATTGACTATCACCGAAAGATATTTAGTGTCCACCAGATGTATAAAAATGTATATACAGGTCAACAAGATACTGAACCAAGCCTTTGGGGATGAGAATATCCATCTTAAAACTGAAAGTTAATCTAAATGCTGATCAGTTATAGAAAATTCATCAAATTGGGCGAAATATGCTGCAATTTTTCTTTCCGCCATATCTCTCTTTATCAGTAATATCCCCCATAGAGGGTTCACGATGGGGGTTGGCCAAATCAAATTTTCAACAACTGTTTCGTAAAAACAAAAGTTCAGATTTCATTCATAAGATTTCGGTAGCGCAATCTCTCTTCCAGCTGATGTTTTTACCTTTTTTTGTTTTGACTATGTCATTTGATATCTCTCATTGGGTTATAGATTTTTCCAAAAAGGAAAGAGCCTGTTTAAACCATTTATATTCAAAGACTGCAGCGACAGCTAACTGTCATCATCAATTTAAATAATGCCACAATGACTTGAAAAGACCCTTTTTAAAATGAGTACAAACATGCCTAGTATTGGTGAAGTGATTGCCAGGTAAATTTCAAGACACACATGAGGCAAGTTTTAGGGTTAACAAGAACTGTCTTTAAAAAAGACAACTCCACGAAAGAGGTCATGTCTTACATAAGGTGTATGGATTGCAACAGGAATAGCCCTTTGTGGAATGACATGTTACACAGAAGCAATACTTCCAAATTTGTCTAAAAATGTGCCTTTGTCACCAATTTCACTACAAATCATCATAAAAATCTACAACAGTGAGAGCTATTTATACTGATGACAAATTACCTTTAAAATTCTTATTATGTTTTCCTTTTTCAATGAGAAAATATTTACTGAAATGTCATTGCATTTTGAATAAGCACAGATAGTACTATTGATTACATCCAAATGCATAATACTATTTATGTATACAACGAAATCTGCAATAGCCAGGAAGAGGACTTTACCTGCTGAACGTCAATATGTTTTCTATTTATTCTTGTTGAATAATGCCATGGTATTTTCCATGTAATATGAACGTTACACAACTCGGGATTATTTTTTAGAATTACAAACTGTTTTTTTACATCATTTCTAGATATATTCAGAGCAGTAGCGAAGATTTTTGGTTAAGCTTTTGGCCAGGAGCCCTTATCATGTCTAAAATATTTTTCAAACTGTTCACCTGTATATTTGTAATTTTTCATCAAATTCATCAAACTTAACTCCCTATTTATTTTCCATTTTTTGACATGCACATTACATATTATCACATGTATCAATAAAATCCTAAAAAGCTCTCCCCCAAACAAAACAAAAATCTGCTTTATATCTATTCGAATAATTTACAACCACGCATTATATATACAACCTAATCAGGTTGTCTCCGTCACTAATTGCACAATAATGCACGACTATCGTTAACATTTAGAGCCATGCTCACATTCCACCCTGGATCATTATACACTTAGAGGCCTATTTGATTAACTTGTTCCGTTCCTTTTAAATGATATCAAAACAATTGTCGCCATCTAAATTGATATGCCGATATTTCTCTTGATATTTTTCTTAATTACTTTGTTTTTGTTCAGCTCAAAGTAACCTTGCATGTTGAAATATATTTGATTGTTTTTGAATAAGATGGGTCTCGTAAATGATTATTGTTAAGCAAAACTGATTGATTGTGGGCTGAAGATATACATTGGTATAACTTTGTAACTATACAATAGATCCAATTCAAAAATATTTTAAAAAATATATAAAACTTTGCTGAAAAGGGAAATACAAATGATTGTCATTTGTCCATTATGAAAATATATGAAGGCGAAGAAATGTCTATTTTCATCAGCACAAATGAAATGGCCAGCAACATAAGGTCATGAATGACATATGACTTTATCAGACTACTGCTTTGAGAGGTTAGTGTTAGTAAAGCCTTAGTAGTTGACCATCAACTCAGTTACTGTATTCAAGTACACCATTTCCAAATTGGCTATTCCAGTTAAAATCCCCACACCCCCTAGAAGACATGAAATTAATCTCCCACACAAGGGTGTAGGTTTCAAATGGAGTAACCCATTCAGGTAACCCCATTTGAAATTCACACTCCCTGTGTGGGAGATTAAGGTCATGTCTCTTCCATAGGGGTGTATGGATTTCAACTGGAATAGCCCAATTGGTACCCTAGCCCCATATATAAGTTTTGTAATTCCTTACCTATTTTTGTGAAGAACAAATCAGTCGCAGCCACAGAAGGTTCATGGAAAAGAAAGAAAAAAAGAGAAACATCCTTTAATTAGTATTGCAGCAAAAAATAATCAACACTCTTTATTTTCTAAATGCTAACAACAAAATGCTTGAAATACACAGAGGGGATTCATGAACTTAAACAGATTCATGAACTTCACACATATATAAGTAAAGTTGCAAAGAAGCTAGCAGCTTCACTTTGTGAATCACTTAAGACTAAAATGTGTTTGTGCATCTTTAAAAGTCCCTAAGTTTGCTAGCATGGCTTTGAACAAGATGCAATACAGTGTACCTCTTCGCAACTTATCCTTTATACAAAATTAACCACTGTTTCTGAATTAAATTTGCAATGGTTAAAACTTTCTGAGCTTCTTCCTAAGAAAATATCAGAATCGATAAGTGGATCTAAACTTCATCATGAGAAAATATCAGAATTGTTAATGAACATGTTTACAAGTATTTGGATATTAATGATATGTATTGGTGCTTGCAAATATGCTGGCGTTTTCATTTACATATTATGCAAGTATCTGCAATTCATCCTAAGTAAGGCATTGATAATGTATTTAGAATTCTCATATAAATGTGACGGTGGATAAAGAAGACAAATATTCAGGTTGTGTACGTGAAGGAGCATAAAGTTGATCATGATACGCTAATGTTGAATTTATTTACAGATCTGAAGCCAAAGAAAGATGCTTGCATCCTGTCTAATGTTGAATACAGTAAAGCCTCTTCACCCATAAAGTACAAGCTTGTGTTGAATAGATATTATAGATTTCAAAGGACTGAAGTCCTTCAGAAACTTGAGGACTTGAAGGGTCGTCTTCATATAAGGCATGCACTAACATGTACACTGCCATCCCAGGGTTTCAATCCACTTACATCCTAAACTTTTTTTCCATGATTTTCCCCTTTCCTTTCCTTTCCATGAGTGATCATGCTTAAGGAGGGCCCATTCTCAGAGTAAGTTTGCAAAATGCATTCAACCTAGCAATATTTATATTCTCTTAACTGCACACTCCCTTATAAAGGAATTTTTGTTTCCTTTTGAGAACAGGTTGGGCCCATTCAACATGTTCAAGTAAGAGTGTGTGTCACATTGCAATGTTTACCATGCAGAAACTGGTGGAGTTTACCAGAGACAGATCTTCAAGGGAATATCAGCCAGAGCCCTAGAGACATAAATATTGGTTTCTCCATCAGATTTTGAACATAGAAGATTGACTATAATATTTAGAAATGTTTTTAGAAGATCGGCATAATGCCCAATCAACAAACCACAAATGTTGGTGCCCAAATTTCTCCACCCATGAAATGACAGACAACCTCCACTTTGTCAGCCATTCCAAAATTACTTCAAAACTTTTCAATTACTTAGGGTACATGGCAACTAATTTTGCTAACACTCCTGGACAAATTGCACTTTTTTGATTGAAAACCCCACTACCACTTTGATGGAGGACGCATGTGGCTTGCGTTGAAGTACCATCACCATTCACCAATCTTGTCCACCTCCTTTGGTAAAATCTTAACTTTATCCTTCAACAAGACAAAAGGCATGTTGAGTCTTGCTCCTGACACCAGATGGGGAAGGGGGTGGGGTTCCTCACCATCTACGCACACGCACACTCTCAACGTGTCACGGTGTATCAATTCCAAGTATATCATCATCAACCTAAACCCTAGATACCTTACATCATCTGTTCAAGAGATGATAAAAAAATCCCCCTCCCAACATCACAACCCATTACCATGACACATTCATCAATTTTCACCAAAAACTTCCTCCTACCAAAAAAAAAGACCAATGAACCCATTGCTTAGGTAACATTTCCCGGGTAACGAACCTCTCGCTGTCTTCCATCATCATGTATATTGTAAGACAAAACACAATTATGACCTATTTTAATCAATTAGACGTAAATTGATGACTCAGACTTCATCCTTCTCAGCTTTACCATAAAAACAAAAAGAAACCCCAGTCTAGGCATGTAGCTTTCTGAATTACGACTTGTGACTACCAATTACGGAACAGCGAGCTCATTCAACCCAAGTTTTTGTTGAGGTAATGAATTGCATTGTTCATTTCCCCTTCCTTAACAATCTACCCCAATGGTACAAGATGTATCACATAAATAGCATCGTGCATCACATTTTTATGGGTTAATTTTTAAACCTCGCTGTAATTAATCCGCTGCCACCACGGAGGCGATGCTAGAGTCTTTAACAAAATGTGTGCGAGGAGTATTTTTGGTATCGCTAATATAAGGACTTTATACCACTACTTTTTCTTACAAACTAGGGTTTTAAAAGCTGCAAGTTTCAATGGAGGGATAAAGTGTACGTTAACTGAATATAAAATATTTACAAACGAGTTTTTGATACCCGGCTACACTTAAGAACCCCTTTAATTTAATTGCTAGCATTAACCTCATTTTATGCTCATTAAGATGTCATTGAAACTTAGCGCAAATTAATATTGTCACCGTTTCCGCCAAAATTGGGTCAAAATTGTCAAAATTGGAATTAAGCTTATTGCAAAACTGAAACGGATATTCTTTAGGGGGGCCTAAATTGTCGGGTGAAATTACACTGTGATGCTCAGGGCAAAACGTGCAATTTATAAAGTAAGCATGTTATGATGCCGAGAGTGTATTGTCGAGTACATACCAGAACATCATAAGTGATAGAGAAATACAAGCCCCTTACATCATTCATGCATTTTGCTGACGATATCTTTATGAAATAATGGCATCGATTACGGCACTCTTGGATACATGGATACTCCTAGATCCGACTAGAAATTGGTAGCAGGAGCAAGCAATACACTAGGATCCACAACATGCTCATCTATCAGGGCACAGTTCTTTAACCCCAATACATTTATACATTCATTGAATGACTTTTCAAAATTTGGGTACAAAAACTCATACTCTGCAACTTGAGGTCAAATTTTGCACTATGATTGTTTAATTGAGGTGATTGAACTATGCCACTGGGATGAGGTCATTGTGGTCCATAGTGAAGTAAGCAATAGCTTTGTCAATGTTAGTGTTATGCTCGTGGGTATATACAGTGATACTTTTAATTCTATAATATTTTAGCTACCTCCTTTTAGGCTTTAAAATGGTTTTAGAAGTTGCTAATGTAGGTAAGCTTTTGTTAAAGCAGAGAAGATGAGAAAGACTTTCTCATCTTCTCTGGTTAAAGTTGGCATACATGTACAAGCAAAAACTGACTGTAATAAATGAATGTTTTGTATTGTTCTGCTTTTGTTTTTAACAGTGCTTCATCAATCAAGCTTTGGGAGATGCAATTCTATAAGTGAAACTTTACAATGTCATCTAAACTTCAAAATATGCACTGACTTTTTCTACAGATTTGATTCAATTCAACTCAACTTATCAAGTTATAAACCTATCCCAGTTTTAAAAATGTAATACTAAAAGGCCATTTGCATACTGGCGAATCATGCTCATGACTGTGGTGTTGAGAGTATTTTGTTGAATAAAAACATTAGAATGATCAAGTACATCTCAGAGACCCAATCCATAGCCATCACTCTTCCACAAAAAAGTGTGAAGAAATACACATGTCCATGTCATATTCTCCCAGTTTATAATGTCTCACTCAGCACGGGCTCAGCACCACTTAGTTAACCCACTAATACTACCAGTCAAAGCTTAGACTACAAGTTTTATTCTAAAAATTTTCTTCTCTCATCTATAATTATATCTTACTCACACATCCATAGACCCCACATGACTTTCCATATCATCCCATATCTTCCCCTATCTTTATCCCATATCGCCAACCTCTCTGACGACTAAGCAATTACGTCCGTTCATAATACCCACATAACACGCCAATTCACAGACATAGTAGCCAAACTTACAGGGCTCAAATCACATCTACAAGGGGGTTTGCTTCCACTGTGTCTTACATATGCTTGTCTGCCATTATCGAATAAAAGACGCAAAAATCTGTGGCATCTTTTCTTGGGTTATAGTCGGAAGTCAGTTATACGAGGAGTCAAATCAGGTTTTAGCATCTCGCATATCTCATTTGACCTTCCTTGCACTGTGGCGGAGAAATTTTTCTCGATATCACACCCCATGTGGATTATTGTGAAAGTAGGTATTTTCAAGCTGCTTTAATATTTGTTTTGTACACTAAGGTAGCTTGAAATTAAAATTCAGTAAAAATATGATTGAAAAAAAGTACTGAAGAGTTCACAAACATAAATGAATGTATGAAATTAAGAATTGCAAAGTTTTACGAGAAACAAAATACAAATCTTAAATCAAGAGAATGAAGAAAAAATAGCTGCATGAAAATAAATACTTTCTCTCTGCGGTCTGCATTGCCTACTCCATCCCTATCTACATGTATACTCACAGAGCTTCAGTTCCGACTATCGTTTACATGATATGTATACTCAAGTATTGTATGGTGTTGTAGATTGTTGTGAATTGGCCGGTATGGGCATCCCATGATGATGTTATAGATAGTTTCCAATAGCATCTTGTAATTCAAGAGTGAATGTCTTTTGAGACACTAATTAATGTCTACATGTTGTATTCATGTTATGTATAGGGTAAGCGCTACTGGGGGAGTATTGGTGTGTGTCCACCTGCTATGTCGAAGGTTCGCTGTGTAAGGTTTACTATGTCAAACATGCAATAAGGTTAGCTAGTTAAGGTTAGGGCTTAAGGTTTAGGGATATATTCAACTTAGCAAACTTTTATTTCAGATTTTACATGAACCTTGTTTTCAACATAGCAAACTTCTGACATAGAGGACTGTATGTAACTGTGAGAACTTTGCGTCTTCTTCAATTTCGCTCTATTCCAGTACAGTTAGTATCTTTGCCATGTTGTCTCCAATCTGGGTCATTATTTATGGTTTAAGGTTCAGACTAGATTTATTGTTTGGGTTAGGGTAAGGATTAAGATTAGGATAGGGTTATAATGATGAAATTCATGTTAGGGTTAGGTTTCTTGAAGGGCCAAAGGATAAAATAGTAAGCGGACAAAAGACTATATGGACCCATTGGAGTTGCATTCACACATACACCTCGCATACATCTCTAGATGCATACAAGTACACAAACAAACAAACATACACAAATGCATCAAATATCACCAATTAGAGAATTATCACCGCTATCTATTGCTTATCATCACCTACACACAAAAACCATCTCCCAGTTTCATCGCTTCTCCATCAATTCATCAACACTGCACGTGTTCCAAGCATCCCAGCGATTTATCTGGTAAGAGATGTCACCAATTAGCACCCAATCCAGATGACCTTATCTATTAACCACGTTAACCTATCTACTACCGGTGACTTTATCTATTAGCCCATCTTCTGGACATTAGAGCAGAGATGGTCGTATCTATTAAGCATGTTAACCTATCTTCTACCAATGATTCTATCTATTAGTCCATCTTATGGACACTAGAGCAGGTGTAACCCCAAGATGAACCTCATCTAATTTCCCTTGGCATCATTTGTTGACCCCTATTTGAGGAAAATTGTATCAGTCATACAACAGGACCCTTTCCCACTTCATCACCTATGCAGAGAGAATGGTGTTGTTCCCTGGTATTTCACTTCACATATTATGAGTGTATGGATTGGATACAAATCGGGTCCTCTCTTATTGAATTTGTTGCCCCACTTTGAATCTATTTTCATTTGAAACAAAACAAATAGGTCCTTTCTTATTGGACTTTTTGCCCCACTTTTTGAACAACATTTTGAAAAACAGGTAAATATTCTTTAACATTTTGAACTAAAAACAAGTAAAAATTCTTTAAAATCTGTTCAACAAGTCTATCTTTTTTTGCATAACTTAAACTTTGAAAATCAATCACATTTATACCAACATTTCAAGTTTCACTTGTTAAGATACCTTTGCAATCATCAACTCGATACATATGACCTTATTCTGCAACCAATCTGCTGGACAGTCAACACACAGTTAAGGTAGCTGCACTATGTGGAAGTCCTATTTCATTATTACTCCTGACAGCCTCAAACTGTCCGAGCACAGATTGTAATAACAAACGTTAGGCAAATATTAGCCGACCCACCAGCTCCGACGCACCTGGACAAACCGTTTTATGATTTTCTTTTTCACTTAACTATGTTTATACTAAAACTGTGCTTAAGTGACATTTTATGAATCTTAGTTTTAGTATATAGGCATATTTAAAACTCATCTACGCTAAGTGGAATGAGCACCGAATGATTGTGTTTTGCATGCAACATCGACCAATCATGGCCGAGTATTCGTCATCCACTGACGTACGTAATGTCCGCATATCACATTGAGCGCTAGCGATAAATGCTTTATGATCCCGGCGACTCTGTGTCTTGGAGCTGACTTCCTCTTGACAAATGGGCCAATTAAACCGTGAAAAGAATACATTAGATACAACGCACACAATCATCTCAAATAACACAATTGCTTGAGACACAGTTCCTTAACCTCAATATACTTGTACATAAATAGAATTACCTTTATATGTGTTGGGTACAAAAACTCATAGTCTACAACTTAGGGTTGACTTAATGCGCTATGAATCTCACTGAACTGCACCATCAGTAATGAGTCTGCAGACTCATATAGTGGCATCCTATGTTCTGGGATGATGGAGTACTTTGTTTAGTGTTTGCGTATGAGCCGTTTAATTATTACGTATTTTGTCATTTTGAAATAATAACATTTACAGATTACCTATAAATTAAATATCAGCTACGAAATTCAATATTACTGGCAAGAGGTGGAGAGTTCAAGGCAGTTCGGGACCAGATTTTTTTCTCCGGGGGAGTGGGGGGTGTGAAGTAAAATGGGGGTAATGGAATTTTCAGTGATTTTTTTACTCTGACAGGGGAAAGGAACAGGAGAAGTGATCAGAGTGGTTTTTTTTTTGAGGAGTGTAGCAAATTCCACCTTGGCACCACCACTAATAGAAGAAGTGTGTTTTTGGGGGGTGTAGCAAATTCCCCCTTAGCACCGCCACTGGGCCAAGGAGTTGAAAAGTGATTATGAGGAATTAAACAAGTGGGTAAAAGAGAAAGAGATTAAAAATAGATCAAGTAGGATATTGTTTTTGTTCAACTTTACACAAAATCAGATACATTGCTTCTCCCCCGAGGATGACAAAAACAGATGAAAACACTATCTATGAACTATTCAGTCATTCCGACCTATATATTTGCAGCTATGATAAAGGATAAATATATCATATTGATAGCAACTATCTTTTAGTTCTAGCACCTGTAGCTTCTAGCATCAAGACAAACCATCCTTGCCGTTTTAATATCGGATGAAATATAAAACTTGACAGGATGGTTGGTGCAGTAGCAACAGCCAAAGCTGGCCGGGTTTTCTTCATTATAAAATAGAAGTCAAGACACTATGGGGTAGTCCATTTGAAATTCACACTCCCCCTGTGGAAAATTTAGCTAAAGTCTTCCACAGAGGGCGTATTGGTTTCAGATAGAATAGACAATTAGGTAACTTTCATTTCCAATACTGACACCAGTTGTGGAAGGTCTAGGTAAAGCCATAAACAGGGGGAGTGTGGGTTTCAAAACAATTAACCTTAACCACTGAATTCCATAAGAAAAACATACTCCCTCTGTGAAAGACATGTCTTAAATTTTCCACAGGGGGATGGTAGATTTTAAATGGAACAGCCTAATGCTATTATGAATTCAGTTAGTGGAAGTGTCTATGTGAGGAATGTACTGAAAGACGATTCAAAATGTTATGAGGTTGAAGTCCAATTAAATGTAATTAGCTGCCGGCTACTAGAGCGAAGGCCAGTCGGGTGATAACGGTCGACCAAACAATTTAAACTGCTGAATTTGATAATGAATAGATGCGATGAGAAGAAGGCTAATAGTAACGCTGTCAATGGACATGAGGTGCATTCTTCTACAAAATCTATGTGGACCAATAATGTGCATTTCACACAATGAGGTTAGACTTGGGGAATACGGACTCCCCATGTTTGTGTGTCGCTCGAGAAGAAAAATGTACTTGTTTTGAAGGTTTAATTTTAAATCTTGATTATATATATTTCATGGAAATTTAACTGTCCTCTAACTGTCACTTCAACCAGCTTGTTCTTATTTGATTGATGTGAGAAAAAGGGAAAACATGAGACAATCTAGGCCTAGGAAAAATGGTCCTTTCCCAGAAAAACAAGCCATATTTTCCACACACACACAATTTTTTTTTCCAAATGTCCTTATTCCCTGATACAGCCTAATTTAAGCTTACCTATCTGGCTCATTCAGAGTGACACAAAAATTTTATAACGAAAAATAAATAAATATATAAAACAATATTTATCACCCTTGCGCCCTGTTCATGATATTTGAGCTCTATCAGGCTCACCTGTACATAGCCAACATGGCTGCCGACCGAGTACTGTACTTTCAGCACACATGTATCATTTATTTTCAATTCAAGGTAAACACGGCTATGTTTATCATAATTCTTGTACTCTGTGTTTAAAAAACAAAACTCCACTGTTGCTGCATAACTTGTCAATGTCATATATCCTACACATGTTCACAGAGTGTAAATAATCGTTGTACGACACATTGCAGCTTCTAGCGATAACAAGAAGCGCGAGTTGTTGACTATTAACATATATAAATCTTGCTAGTTTAACATTTATGGCGACGCTGCTGAATTCTAATACCTTGCATACTGTGGTGGTTAATATACTTTCAAGAACCAACTTTATAGTTTATCTCAGAACCACTGTACAATGCATGTGTGTACTCATTCAAATGCATTTTTCACATAGATAGCAAATATGGGCATTAAAATGTCAAATTCCAAACTTCCTGAAAATATTTTGTAACAAAAATCTTCAACATTGATTTGATTTAACAGCTGTATTAAAGAGTTAAAATATCACCCATGCATTCATGTGAATATTGTATGGGTGCTAATTCACAGAAGCATGATACAAAAGTAGTACTAATTTTGTGTTCTGTATTTTTTATGTTGTAGTAATGTCAGCAATATTTTTCACAAGTTTGGACAAATGTGCTAATAAACTGTTTCGGTGTGTTTGACGGTAATGTGGTGATAAATTAATTTTTTAGTCAACTAGCTTGAAACATGTATAAATGGGAATGTGAAAATAGCATTAAGCAGCAACATTTTGCTAGTTCAAAGAGAAGTGTAAGGAAGCACATAGTTCAGGTAGGATAATGCTGTAATACTGTGTCTCAATAAGCATGATAAGGAATTTAGGCATTCATTTTGGGAAAATATCTATTGAAGATATAAATCTCTGTCCACTGAAGATGGTATATGAGTCTAATGATCAAGTATCTACTGAAGACAGCAAGCAATATTATTATAATAGCATTGCTATCTACTGAAAATAGTATTATTGATATCTACTGAAGATATCAATATTGCTATCTCCTGAAGATAGCAATATTGCTATCTACTGAAGATAGCATCATTTCTATCTACTGAAGATACCAGTATTGCTGTCTACTGAAGATAGTAGCATTGCTATCTACTGAAGATAGCAACATTGCTATCTACTGAAGATAGCAGCATTGCTATCTACTGTAGATAGCAACATTGCTATCTACTACAGATAGCAGCATTGCTATTTACTGAAGATAACAATGCTGTTCATTATTGCTCTCTTCAGCTGGAGATTAAAATCATGCTATCTACTGAAGTGAGTTTATTTTGTTCCTGGACTTTGTATCTCACCTACCTCCCATCACTAATAATGCGATACTCATTTTATGACAAATTATTGACAAGGCCTGCTGAAGTGCATGGAAACTAAAATGAAAGCTATAAAACATATTCAATTGCATGTCAGACTAGCAATTTCATGCTCACTGTTTACATTATGCATTATAAATATCCTATTTAAACAGCATCTATCTATTACTCATCACTTAACACAGTCTTAACATTTTAGCATCAAGATTATATAACATGCATAATAACATCAAAAAGACTGTGCTAGAGACTACAATATATCAGCTGTGGGTTTTACTATAACACTTTGCATATTTTTATACTCATTTAATTTGAGTACCATGCTGCTTTTATCACTGGCATCTTCATCATCAAGGAGAAATTACACACATAATAGACTGTGCTAGAGACTACGGTGTATCAGCTGTGAGCTTTACTATAACACTTTGCTGCATATTTTTATCCATTCAATTTTACTACCAAGCTGCTTTTATGACTGGCATCTTCATCATCAGAGAGAAACTAATTAAAGTTGATAGTGAATGCCTTTAATAAGGACAATTGATTAAGACCTGAATATATCTGCTCCTATATAACATTGGATATTGTTTGGTTGACCAATATTGTCATATTTAAATCAATTTCATGAATTCAATTAAAGGGAGGATTCCACTTAGTATATATGACCTCTGACCTTCCACATGATCATGTTTCAAATTATCTGCTGAATATATCGGACTTAGCCTGCATTTTTAAAGACAGAACTTTACTACAAAATGTTCAACAAGTTGCAGTACTTGATCAATTTACCTAAGTAATGATCTTTATATTTCATTTCTTATTTTATAATACTGATAAGATGGACATTTTGGCGCAACATAAATTTTTTGCACTTTTCGCTTAACTTCTGTGAAATAAAAATACACAAATTTCCTCTTTAATGTACCGCATAGCTCTATGTAAGAAAACTTAAAATTGTGAATTTAAAAACAAAGTAATTAGAAATCGGCAAATCACAAAAAATTACACCCACAAAAATGACCACTTTTACAATATATTTTTGAAACATTCATTACTATTTTAAATTTTCAAGAAGGTCACAAAGCCTTTCCTTAAAAATATAGATCCATGCTGTCAGCGCAATTAATGTTGCAACATTGAACAAAAAAAA
Organism: Amphiura filiformis; assembly: GCF_039555335.1. NCBI lineage: Eukaryota > Metazoa > Echinodermata > Ophiuroidea > Amphilepidida > Amphiuridae > Amphiura > Amphiura filiformis. Next base: position 35,061,640 of record NC_092634.1, on the reverse strand, counting down.
AGAAAAAATATGTACAAATATAATTTTTATTATTTTATTAATCATATCTCATTTCATCTCCTATAATAGCATGGAAATATTGATCCGATTCATGTGTTCAAAAAATCGAAATATCCTCCTATTGTTTGCAGAAGCTAATAAACTGTTGCGAATGAAAGCAACATATCGACTGCTCAGTGCCAGAAGTGGGTAAGTGCAATAGCTGCCATGTGTAGATAACATAAAGGAGGCTTCCTGCACTGCCAGGGAGCACAGGAAGTGCCCCTACAAATGATGAGTACAAATACTGCAAGTAAATTGCCAAATGTTCACAGGGCAGCTGCTGCACTTACCCACTTCTGGCACTGAGCAGTCGATATGAAAGCTGCTCAGACTGTAAAGAGAGACTTTCTCATTATTACATTTTAAATAGCTTTGAATATAGATTTGATCTACTTTTTTGTCGTGAATTTCCAAAGCACTAATATCTAACCAAAATAATGATATTAGCGTTGAATTTTAATTACAAATTTCATCTCATCCTTCATAACAAAATATAAAATCAGACAGCAGATCTGTTTATAAAATACTTTTCTCAGCGAGAAGTTATTTATCTTGCTCCTTTAATACAGTGTATGTCAACAAATAACAAGACTCGCAAATCTCGAAATGTCAAAACAAGTCTACGCACATAAACAGATACTAGTCATGCTATTATGTGATACAGAGTACATATTTCATCCGGTTTTGTCACATTCATGTATATACTTATACAGTAGTGTATCAAAATAATAACATTGTACGTCTTACAACAAAATAACAGGTAGCATCTACAAAAACAACTCAAAATACAAGTTTTCTCGTCATAATATTGACTCGCTGTTCCTTTGATTCAATGGATTAATAGAAAAACACTTGTTCTTAAGAGTGACAAAACAAGTGTTTGTACACATAAATAAATACATGTAAATTTACATCTCAAAATAACAAGATTTTCAAGCCACTGAACAGCAACAAGATCTCATTGGCTCAAAAAGGACAGGATGCTGTAAAGGCGGTTATTTTGTGTATGTGTAATATTCTGTGCTTTGCCGATTTAAATTTGGGATTCTTACATACAACTATAATACATAAAGAACATATTTGCACATTTTTATTTTTGCTGTAGCTATATAGAGAGCACAAAAGGCATGAAAATGAAAGTTCCGCAAAAATATCCAGTATAGCAGTACTGTATACATAATGACTTATTTTCACTCCTACTAAACTTCAAAATTTGAAAAAGCCCACATTTTTGCAGCAGGACAAATTTTGTTTATTTTACATTGAGTCAAATGATAAACTACATATTTTGCAGCAATTTAATTTTGTTTACCAACACGCCCATCTTATTTGCGAAAATAAGATCCTGCGCAAAGTGAAAGTTGTTTTAAGCGATACAGCGATTGATTCGAGGTCAGCTACCTGTCACATGTGATTATCCAGGTGGAAGACAATACTACCTGGTTGTCATGGCAACCTTTCCGTATGTATTTTCGCAAATCTTACGAGGAGATGAAGCTGGCTTGTGCAACTGTGCGTTTGACTGTGGGTGTATGATTAAGTGACAATTCCTCAAATCTCTCCATCACCCTTTTTTTCTAATCACCTCATCTTTTCTACATAGTTCAATAACCTTCACTATAGTTAACACTCAAGAAACAACCCCTCTTGGTGTTGAGGAATGAGTTATGATACACAGAAGTACACAAGGACATCAGACATAAATTCATTATGGACAAGCATATGAACTTGGTATTGGAGATGAGGATGATTTACTGTTAAACAGCCTTGATCAAAAATGATCAGGTAAAGATGAGCATTTCATTTCATTTCTTTTTAATATAAAATACATATCAGATCAAATTTGAACTTGATCTGAATAAAAAGAAAAGTGACTTGAATCTGATAAGCTTACTCTAATCCCTTTTCAAGTCATGTCTGATATTGTCAAAATAAAGATGGTACCTTTCTAGCATGCCCATATCACATATGTATCATACTGGCAAAGACTCATTGTTATTTGTTACATAATTATGCTTTTTGGCAGCGGCATAGCCAGCCTTTGGAGGAGGAATATGATTTGGGGAGTCAAATAATCTTCCCTATTTGTTTGTCAATATTTCAGCCCAATTGTCCAGATTTCCATCCCCATTTGCCACATTTTTACCCAATTTAAAAAACTTTTATCCCCATCCAATATTCACCACATTTCGTCCAATTTGTCATCCCATTTAGCCATATTAATGATGTTTTACTTTTTGCCATCTCCATTTTATCCCTGAACATTTCTGTGGGGGCATTTTGCCACCCCTGGCTAATGCCATTATTTTGGTATATGATCGTGGACGGCAAAAAAATTTCCAAAAAAACATAGAATATATACTGTGACCAGAGGCAACACACACACAGATGTTGCAAATTTCACTGATACAATTCATCTCGACAAATCAACTAATGTGACATCTAACCACACAGATGCTCATTTATCACAAACCCTCACAATACCAGTCCTTACATATTTCCCAAGAGTCACCCCACCATGCAAAATTCAGATCCATTATTCCAATTTAAACCTGATTCATTATACCAAATTCATTTTCAATTATTAATTTTCCCAACAGCATCTTATTTCTTCTTTATTCCCAATTTAAAGATCATTAGGGCAACTAGTAAATAAATAAAATTTGTTTAAGCTTTGTGCGTACATAGATGGGGAGCTCATTAAGCTTAAAATAAAAGGGTACCAAACCAAATCCATTGAATATCCTGACTTGTGTCTCACTGACCTTATATAAGGAGATCCTTAGCAGCTCAATGGTCTATTCAATTTGAAATCCATACTCCCCCTGTTGAAGATATATCGAAAGTCTTCCACAGAGGGTGTATGAGTTGTAAATAGAATTGACAATTGGGTAAATTCCATTTGAAATACATTCGTTCCAGTTGTGGCAGATCAAGCCATCCACAGACTCACAGAGGGAGTATGGGTTTCAAAATAATTTACCCTAGCCAATTCAATTTGAAAAACATACTCCCTCTGTAGAAGTCTTTTTAAAAATCTTCCCACAGGGGTATGGTAGATCTCAGATAGAATAGCTTAACAGCAATCCCATTATCCTGGCATCAGCCCCATCCATCATACAGATGTCTTTTTCAATTACTGATTTTAATCAAAGTGTATTGTTGTCAAGACGTAGTGAACATATTTGGAGAGAAAATTAACACAAGTTCAGTTTCCCGCATAGCCACTGGCAGTTTAATTCCATGAATAGTTTTTTTTTTATTCCTCCTTTAGATTAATTTGTATTAAAACAAATTAAAAATCTTGATGAAGTATGTAACTTCTGCATCCTTGGCTGCATCATTCACTCATTGGCCAATAGTATGTTTGCAAATTGAATTGCATGGAATAACACTAGCCGAGTTATTATATGGAGAAGAAAAAACTTAAAATTGAAAGACAAAATGTTTTTCATGAGTTGCACGTGATTAAATATAAAATATGGCAAAATGGTCAAAACTGGTTTCAATTTAGGATAAAACATTTGCTACAATTTTAGTTCATGCCTCCAAGAGAACTCAGAGGTTGTGAAAATTTCAACAAAAATAGCACCTTTTTTATACAGTATTTGTTTCATTTTGTATCCATTTAATTTTATTCTGTTTGTATCGTTTTGGAAACTCAGCAGCTCAGGGAGGTTCAGATGACAATTCCATGGTGATTTTCTTGCCTTTGAAAAGTCCAAAGAGAGGGATAAATTCATTGGGAACTAACTCAATTATTATAATTAGACTTGTCCCACTGCTTGCAGCCTTGCATAACCATGATATAACCTCCATGATATATGTTGTAAACTCAGCCCTTCATTGGAATAAAATAGATGTCGTGAGCTCAAAAAATAATAAAATAAAATAAATGAATACATAAAAGTCAGTGGTAATACTGATAGTGATGAAAGATGGGTAAAATCCAACAAATTTATGACAATTTTAGGCAAAATTTGGGATCTTTGGTTCATGATTGGTGATTTTTGATGAAAACTGGATTACAAAGCTTTTATGAAAATTGAACATTGCTGATAGTGACAAGAAAGATTCTGAAAGATGGGTAAAAATCTGTCAAAATTGTGACAATTTTAGGCAAAATTTTGTAATTTTTGATGAAAACTGGATTAAGTGAAAATTGAACATTCTTGATGAACATTTTTGAATGCATGTCACATAATACATACATATATATCCATATTTAGCAAATCAATAATTATAGATTAACATGATTAATGTAACATATCTGTGTTACACAACATGAACATGTGAGTGACAGTTATTGGGTATTAATCAATAATTAGCTCGCGCAATTAATTATGTATGTTATGCGGATAAAGAGATATGAATTGGTATCAAAATGAATTATTAATGTGCAATTCAAAGGCAATCACTTCTCCAAACACTATGGACCACAAGAGCCTCATCCCAATGGCATAGTCCAATAACCTCAATTACATAATCATAGTGCAAAATTTGACCTCAAGTTGCAGAGTATGAGTTTTTGTACTCAAATCTTCAAAGGTCATTCAATGAATGTACAAATGTATTGGGGTTTAAGAACTGTGCCCCTGATAGATGAGCATGTTGTAGATCATAGTGAAACATCCAACTTAAAATGAAGTGTAAGTTTACCTTGCTCCTTAAAATGAACTTGAAAAAAATTATTTCTGATTATGTTTTAATTAAGTATGCAAATTTTGTAATTAAATCTCACTCAACATTATCTATACCTGGATTCTTTTTGCATTCTCAGAATATTAAATGCCTTGTGTCAAGTCTAACATCCATCTTAATACAATGAACTTGACTGCTTTTCTGAGTGTGCAAGTAACTGTATCTGTGATTCAATTCACTACAAATTTGCAAGTTTTTAAAAATCTCTCAAATAGTCGAATAGCAACATCTTTCTTCAATATCACTAAACCAATACTTGGTAAGTTTGTACTCATCATATGTTTTTTTTCCAATGAAATATTGGCAAGCAAAAGGTTAGTACAGCTTTCATACATACATGTATAAAATTAATCAAGTAAAAGAAATATTAACCTTTTCTGAACTGATGTCAAATCCATGCAATCATCAACTGAAAATGTCTTTTTTTTTCAGAACATGAGATACATCAAATAGGATTTTACACACTGGATATCCATTGGATATTGGGAAAAAAGTGCACACTAAAACCAAATCTGGAATGTCTTGATAGACCTGGATTACAAATTGCTATGTGAATTCACCCTATTGTACCCATATGGGGTAGCAAAGATTCAGGAAGAGGAGGCAAATGAACTGGATTACAAAATGCCATGTGAACGTCCCCTATTGTACCCATCTGTGCCCGAAGAAGAAAAGAATCCGGAAGAGGAGGCAAATGACCGGAGTTTGTTTTTTATCTGTCAAATTGAGAAGGAAATGAATTGCTCACAAAAAAGATGAACTGTAGAAGATGTCAAGGACTGACAAACTTCACTTTAGAGCCAAAATGAGCTCATACCCAATTACACAGTTCCATAATATCCATTCAACAGTGATATCTCAAAACTTGACCTCATATGGCAGGGTATGAGGTTTTGGTATACCCAATCCATTCACAGGTCATATTGTGACTGTACAAACCATATGGGTTAAGGTTACACAAAGAGACGTATAAAAAACGTATAAAAGACGTATAAAGTTGTTCTCTAAAACAGAGTTTTCTCAGTAATCAAATATCGCAGCGAGTGAAATATTGGTGCATTGGATGTAGCTTAACATTTGTGTGTGTGTTATATACAAATTATTAGAATAAATTTGAAAATCCTTCGTTTAAAGCATTTTTACCCACCATGTTCACAAGATCAAAAACACGTTCCATGAGGTTTTTTTCAAAAATGTGCGCTCCGTATAAATCCACACCGAGCGATTGTTTTCTTCTTTTTCTTATTTTATTACAAATCGATCAAAGAAATAATGTTGCCATGGGGAAGAACCAAATACAGTACCGATTAAATTTTAAAAGCCCGTTTTGGGGGAAAATTTTGGAGAATTTGCTTGAGAAAAAGCTGGTTTGTGAAATTATCGATATCTTGATTACGAGACGTTAATTTAGACATCTGAATACCTACATTATTTCTCAACATTCTGCCAATTGCTATTCCATTTGATTTTCACTTCAAATTGAAGCTAGTTTTGCAAAAAACGAGGTTTTCCTCCATCAGTTCGTTCAAAATTTCAGCGCCGACATGCGTGTTTATTCTAAGAGCCATAATGCGGACGCGATTGTAATCATGTAATTGCATCCAATTATAAAAATATCATCCGCTTTGAGAACAGTCAATTGCGTAAGCTGATCTATGGCCGAGTGGATAGAGCGTTAGACTGGGAATCTAATATGAACTATTTTTGTGGGTTCGAGTCTCCGTGTGGCTGTATTTTCTTCTTTTTTTCTCTTTTCTCATTTTTACTTCCTTTCTTTCCTCTTTTCTTTCTGTCTTTCTTTTTTCTTTTCTTTTTTTCATTTCTTTCTTTCTTTCTTTTTCGTTCATTTTCTTTCTCTTTCTTTCTCTTTTTCACTATTTCTTTATTCTTTCTTGCTCCTTTCTTTTTAGTTTTATTTTTTTGATTCGCTGAGTGCAGTGAATCGTGATTCATTGTTTTTCACTTTATATAATTCAGAAATTTGTAGGCCTGCTAAGTCTGTCTTGTTGATTTTCATCCCAAATTCGATTTACAAATAATTGCTTTTTGATTTTGTTGTTGTTGCCTACCCTTTATACATTGTAATCAGGGGAATAGCAGCATTGATTTCATCAAAGATATCAAGGCTATAAATTCAAAATCAACACATTTTCCAGGGCGTAGCTTGACGAAGTGCCCCCAATCAATTTTAAAATTTATAAAATTCTTGTGAAAATTGCCGAAAACGGCTTGTGCCACCCCGGCATCCGAGCTCCGGACACGAGCTAAGCCAAGTTTCATAGCCTTTTCATGTCTTGACCGTGGATCGATATTCTATTGTAAGTAGGCCTACGTCCCGATACGCTTGTTCATTTTCTGCATGGCTGTTTCTGTTATGAACTTACGCCCCTCTGAAATCAAGCGCATGAAAAACTCTCGGCTAACCTTAAAGACTTGTGTCTAATATATAGATTGTGCTATTCGGATGAAGCTTGAGCGCTTGCATTGCAACAATGATGCAATGCAGCCTATTGTTGACAGCGGTACTCCTCTCAACCACTTACATTACCTTTTCCAAATTGATGGGATCTTGAAATGGTTAAATGACAAAGTTTCACTAAATAGAAACTTATTTTAAAAAGTTGAATTATTTTATTTGTTCGGAGTTAAAAGTGGACTATTATTATGTAGCATTTTTTCCCAAAGATGGTTTGACTTGTGCATGAATTTCCAAGAGTGATGTTTATGTGCGAGTGTGACCATACTAATGACCATACAGGTTTGTGACAAAAGCAGCCCTATTACACCTGTAACTTGGAGCCCATATTTCACAGTTGTTTGGAAATTTGCAAAAAATATTGCAAAATTGTATTAAATTTGGCTAAAAAGTTGTATAAATATGGATCCACTCTCAGATACTTGGGAGACACATCAAACTTGACCCCATCACTTTGGGATGGACACCAGGACAGTCAATCATATGGGAAACTAAAGCATCAGGTACTTTACCGTTTCATCATTCCCATTTTAATTTATCCCCCGACAATTTTGCGACAAAATTTCTGCAGCGTTTTCAAATCAGTAGCTTTAATATTAAAGTTCAGATGTATAAGCAAGCAAAGTAGATTTTAATGTATCCACATATGTATAAACCAACCCAGGATTCAATGATTATTATTGCTTTTTGCGGCTCTTCATAGACACTCTGGCACCTGGATTTATCATTCATGTTGTATTTAAAAATTAGCGTTTTTTGGTGGGTTGCATTTTTTGCTTTTCCAACATTTTTCAAAAAATGTTTGCTCTTTATTTTATATTTATTAAAATATCAGGTTACTTGCATAAGCCTATATAAAAGTACATCCCATGTCCAGTTTTAATTTTAAACACTTGACTGAAAGTACATGAATTCAAAAACACTAACTTTTCATGGCGTAAAAAATGGCTACATAAACGCAGTATGTTTGAATATATTTAACAGATTTTATTGTATCATAACATACCACCTGTTCCTATCACTGGATTTTATTTTCAATTTTTTTCTGCAAATTTTGATATTAAAAATTAATATTTTACATTTTACAAGTCTGTTGGCTTTTTTTTCTCTAGCTGTGAAATAAGTAAAAACTTGTTCTTAAATTTACTTCCTGCGAGCGTAAAATGTAAATGAGATATTTTCTAACACTTCCCAAGTTGTTTTCTTTCTTGATCCAATGCTGACATTTATCAAATTGATGCAGAATCATGACAAACAAGAATTGTCTTTAAAAAGACAAAGTTCATGGAACAAAAGGAACTGAAAATTGGGCTATTCCTGTTGAAATCTATACACCCCTATGGAAGACACCGCCTTAACCTTCCAAACAGGGAGTGTCAGTGTGCATTTCAAATGGAATTACCTGAATGGGTGACTCCATTTGAAATCTACACTCCCTGTGTGGGAGATTAAGGTCATGTCTTCCACAGGGGGTGTATGGATTTCAACTTGTATAACCCATTGTGAAAATTCAAATATTCTCTTTGGGCAGGAAAAGCCTCCTATATGTCTTTGGCCCCTGAACATGTTTAAAGCAAAACTGCCAACAGGTTACATAAGAAGTTTTGCTTTAAACATGTTCAGGAGCCAAAGACACATAGGAGGTTTTTCCTGTCCAACAACATACATGTATCTTTACTCTTCTCCACACATTAAACATTTTACAACCAAAAGGGGATCTCAATTTCCACGACTCGAGATTGATTTAGAAATGTCAATTTCTCGTAGGCATCCTTTCAATCCATCTTTCCATCCATCTATTCCGGGGTTTTGACTGTTACAAAACACCTTGCAGATGAATGCCGATGATAAAGCATGCATGATATAACCCTGACCTACTGTAACAGCCATCACAAGCTTTATCTGATCATGTAAAGGGCCGGAGAGGACTTGTTTAACTGTAAACAAAAATACTGAATTACACTTTAAAATCCCACTCGAAATGATAAATATATGACGCAATTGGATTCACAAGCCTGTGCAGATGGAAAAGCAGAATTTATAACGATTTGATAACATCTCATTTTCTTAAAATGTCTTATTGTCGTAATTGACATGCAAACAATTTACCCAAATTATGACACTTTAACAAAATCATGCCCCAAATCCATGTGTATTTCAAATTAACCGCATAATAGGATTCCGTTTGACACTGCCAAAAGATAAAAACATCTGATAATCCCACGTTTTGATATTCCAATCAACGAGCGCAATATATGCCATCTTTGACCATCTTGAATATGAACTTCCTCGCAAGTAACTAATAGCACATTTATAGCTTACCCCGCAGCTAACCTTGCTAAATCGCTACGTTTTTATTGGATTATGCGCAAATTTCTGTTATCGTTTCCGAAAATCAAGGCAACCCCTTGACGACACGTATCGGCTACTGAAGTGGTGTTCCTGGACAAGGTGATCATTGCGACACCATCGAGGGAATTGTCAGTGGCTATCCCTCCGCCCCCTCTGGTTATTTTGGCGGATTTAGCCGCGTAAATTACCCAAATGGAGTCTGATCTTGAACCAGTGTGTCATAATGCCTGTTGGCTAGGCTTTGGTATGCTCACCAAACATGTTTTATCTCGATGGTTGAGTGCAACAAAGTCGTAACTACTTTCTTATTTATAAGCACTTACAACATTTGTGCGTTTTAATGATGCTATGATCACACTTCTTTGTGCGGTTGATGTACGTTCCAACAGTGTTACAAAATTACAATGGATTTGAAACATTCATGTGCCATCAAATGTCACTCCACTGAATTATTACTGTGCATGTTTGTACTCCGGGCAGTGAGGCTTTGACACTGGGCATTGAGAGGGTTTTCTCAGGGAGGGGGGCAAAAATCTGACTACAAATTTTGCCATATATAACAGTGGAATATTTTAATAGCGATTATTTTGCCCAAATATTGGAATATTCAGGTGGGTTTTTTTTAAAAATCTGATGGGGGTCTTGGGGCACCCCACCCCCAATAGTGCCACCCCTGGATATACTCACAATACAAACCTTATGGTCTCTTTGATCATTGTTCTTTGTACTGTTGCTGATCCAAGCACTATCTAGAGTCACAAATTAACAATACATTCATCTTCAGATTTATAATCAACATATCCTGCACCAGTCAATACTTGGCACATTTTTACTTTCCTGAATCTGACAATTCTATCCAATACGGTATTTATAAAAGCATAAAACTATTACTAGAAATACTGGTTTTCATTTGAAGAAAAAAGAAAAAAGTTGAGATCACCATTATTTCACATTTTTATACCACATCTAAACCAATTTTCATTTTGATTTCAAATTGACAAGGTTACATTTGTGAATTCATTTTATACTTTTTAGGAAAATTAATTTCACTTGGTAATGTGATATATCTATTCAGTGTGGCAATCACTAGGATCCACAACATGCTCATCTATCAGAGCACAGTTCTTTAACCCCAATACATTTGTACATTCATTGAACTACCTTACAAATTTGGGTACAAAAACTCATATTACTAGAAATACTGGTTTTCATTTGAAAAAAAAAGATATAAGTTGAGATCATCATTATTTCACATTTTTATACCACATCTAAACCAATTTTCATTTTGATTTCAAAAATGCAAAAATCATTTTTTCTTCCTCATCGCAAATTTTATTTTTCATAATGCAGAATTATGCCTACCCCTTGAGCATCAAGTCTAGCAGACTATGCAGTGCTTCTCAAAAATAGAAGTGTTTTTGAATTACTAGTGTGTGTCTACAACTCCAAGCCCGATTGCCTCATCCGGTTGCTATGTCAATTTTTTTAAACCAGATCTCACTGAAATGCACACTAGTATATATTTATGTTGATGCATGGTACAGATATACCCAAGACATTTTCGTACAAGCTGAATTTGTTCCCAATACCTCCATAAAACCAAGTTTATTGTCATTTTTTTACATCCACATAACAAATCTCATAAAATCAGTGAATTTGATATATGCAGCCAACTTCCAACAATAATGGTTCAATATAAAAGCTATATGGATATGCTTGTAACAATTGTGATCCCTCTCATACATATCAGGTCATTTACCCGTTTGCGCTCCGAGATGATAGATGGCACGTTCACAATTCAAAGCTGAGCTTGACAATCCGACAACTTTTTCTTGATGCCTCACATTTGATAGAGTTACAATTCAAGTACAAAAAACTACATTTTTTCCTACGATAGTAACTTCCTACACAACAATACCACCTCCAGGGGCATGTAATTATCAATCCGAGGCCAGCTTACTCTTTTTAGGTAAATTTAAGTATAAGATTTCCATATTTGGGGCCATTTTTATGATTCATGTCTTCAATTAGCGCACCAAATATTTCGCACACGTGGTAGCGATACCACCATTGCCTCATACCAAGTACCAAACCGCTTTGACACACCGATAAAAATCAATGCAAAATTTGCGGGGGCATATTTTTGTAACAATTACGTCTAACCAAGGGACACAGTGATTCACAAATTGCCTGCATTTTGCATTATTTTGTTTTAAACCACCAGCGGAGGGAAATTAAGATAAATTAAGATTTTTTGTCGAATTGTTTTGAAACTGAGATAATAACGATTGGGACTGCATCGCCTGGAAACATTTTTCTTTCTTGCATAGATGCGCTAAAATCGATTAGAATTGATGGCTTGTGTTCCGGTAAAATATCCCTTTTATTGCGAGTGAGATACACTGAGTGGACGATTTTAGTGGTGTTTGCAACAAATTCTTTTACAATGGCTGTAGGTGTCATAATTCTTTCAAAGAGGATTTTTCAATTGAGGAGGTTACATTTGTCAATTCATTTTATACTTTTGGGAAAAGTAAATTTTACTTGGTAATGTGAAATATCTATTCAGTGTGGCAATCACTAGGATCCACAACATCTATCAGGGCACAGTTCTTTAACCCCAATACATTTGTACATTCATTGAATGACCTTAGAAAATTTGGGTACAAAAACTCATACTCTGCAACTTGAGGTCAAATTTTGCACTATGAGTGTTGAATTGAGGTTATTTAACTATGCAATTGGGATGAGGCTATTGTGGTCCATAGTGAATGTATCAATATTGGTGTCTACCGATAAGAATATTTAATAAGACAAGGGATTTGTCGTCAAAATTTCATCCTTTCCTCCCGGTCTTTCCTCCTGACCACATCCTGTTTATATCTTTTATTCAAAAGTCAATACATTTAAATTGGGTTTCCCAACCTGCCCGTGCTGAAGATTTCCTTTGCTATTATATACATTTCCCTCAAGTCCAAACTCCATGCAAATTAGCATCAATTTAGCAGGCCTGGAATTCAAGGTCAAAGCTGGGCTGTATCCTCTGCAGCATCTCCAACAAGTTCAATTCCAAAAACTGCTGATAATTTATCTTTTTCCTCTTTCTTTTTTTTTAGAATAAAATTGGAGGTCAACTCGAGAAGCTGTCGGGAGATTCGCGTCTCAATTTGATTACAGAGGTTGGTTTGCGAGGAGGTTTATTTAAATAATCACATTTTTCGTCAGATAGAATAATAAAAGCGAACAGGTGTGACTCGGCAAGGCGATAGAGTTTGCCAAGTACATGCCGATACATTGATGACATGCATGCGCAACATAAAGCCACGCGCTATCTTTGCATCTCTAGATAAAGCATAGCAATTCTATGGGGAATTTATTGCTATCTACTGAAGATATATACAAAACTCTCAACTCAAGGAGGAATATTTCATTTTGTGTGTCAACTGCAATATAGGCTACTGTTTTATAATTCATTTTATTATTTTAGGGTCATGTACAAAATTTCTCATATCAAAAAGGTTCACTTATGTTAACCAGTTTTGCTATCTACTGAAGATAGCATTTCATGTATTTTAGTATCTTACAGAAGTTTCATTATTTTTATTGAATAATTATTAATTGAATGATCAGCCAACAAGGAGTAATATTTCATTTCATGCCACAACTGCAATAAAAGCTACTGTTTTATAATTCATTTTATTATTTTAGGGTTATGTATAAAGTTTCTCATATCAAAAAGGTTCACTTATGTTAACCTGTTTTGCTATCTACTGAAGATAGCATTTCATGTAATTTAGTATCGTACAGAAGTTTCATTATTTTTTTGGAATAATTATTAATTGAATGATCAGCCAACAAGGAGGAATATTTCATTGTATGCCACAACTGCAACATAACTAGTACTGTTTTATAATTTGTTGAATTATTTTAGGATGTACATGTTCAAAGTTTCTCATATCGAAAAGTTGCACTTGTGTTAACCAGTATTGCTATCTACTGAATATAGCATGTATTTTAGTATCAAAGTTCCATTAGCAAAACTATAATTTTGATTGAATAATTCATTAATTGACCAACTAACAAAAAGACACAATCATTCGGATCAAAATAATCCCTTTCAATACTATCCTGCATTAATGATATGATGTCCAACATTTCCTATTTCTCAGTTAGAAAATAGTCATACCAAGTTCACATCCATCTATATTGAAGCGTCAATCCCTTCTTTCTTGACTTCAACACCCTATCTGTCCCAGTCTTGAAACATAAGATGTCCATTTTAAAATGCGCATACAGATGCACTCGACATCGCTACCAATCAATTTAAACCAGTACCGGTAACATTCCTTTGCACCTATCCACACTCCAAGATTAATTCAGTTCCTCAAAATATTAAGTCCCTTAACACCTGATGACTGATGAAAAAATTGGTAAAGGAAAGAACAGGCTTTCTTTCCCCTCACTTATGGTATCTATATTCAAAAGTCTCCAGCGAGGAAATGAAGGTGTGAAACGGACCCACAAGTTGGCAACCTTTTTTCCTCCCGCTAACATCCGAATCAATACCACGGTCTATTTGAAATGTAAAGACGGCATACCGAAAAAGTCCACGATGCCTGTGAGCCAGGGGTTTGCTGCTTTGGGTATTGATTGGTGAATCATCTTTACCTCTGTGACATAGCACATGTGGCGAGGCATCAAAATAGACGACTATGAGGAGGATGTGGAGGATGGGAGAAGAAAAAAAAAGATCACAATTCTTAATGCTTTACATGCCCCTCTAGCTGCATTTCTGTGTACATGCATGTTCTGTTTTCAAAACACTTATGATTATTTCTAGAAACACTAAACTACAAAGTAATAAGCATGTTTGTACGATTGAATACAGTGTTTCTAGACTTCAGATATGCTCATTCCCCTACAAAATTTGATCTATTTAAAAAAAAAAGTTTTCCAACCTTATTCATTTCATATTTGGTCAACAAACGCAGGTACATGGTTAAATGAGAGGAGACATAGCCCTTTTTTCAAAATGCGTCGTTAGCCTAAAATGCACGCTGGAGGTGTTAGATGATGAGTCTGATTTTTGTAAGGGGGTTGGAGAATATTGGTTGGTTAACAAAGAGGACTATGCTCCTAGCCAGTTAGCTAACTAGAAACAAGTAGTCTGACTTGATGGACACAACTCTTCTAAATTTGAGACCCATGTACTGTAAAGAAAGACATGTTGGCATGACACTTTTCGGGAAACAAGTGACAAGGATTCGTGAAATTGTGTGCGGAAATTTGTTTGTCCTATTGGACTTTACCTGTAAGACTATCAATTACATGCATTTCATACCTCCACAGTTAGGTTTATTGGCTTCTTTCCCTACTCCAAATTGCAAAAAGAATTTCACATTGAAAATACTTTGTTTTACACACACAGACCAATAGAAATCAGTAAGCTGCAAACGATACAAAAACGTCAAGAAATGTACAAACCAAGAATCCTTTTCACCAACTTGGTATTCAAATTTAAAGGCTGAATATGGATGAAAAATTAGAGAACATTAAGTCCTTTTGGGTCGGACTAGTAAGCACAGCAGAGCTACACTGATGCGCACATCCAGGACCGATGGATACATGGCTATGTTAACAACTCAGAATATCGTTCATTATCAAATGAGCGAGGAGATGAGACCGAGATCAGGCTAAAATGATGATGATTGAATAGGTGCTGAAAGATGGGTATTAGTCAGCATCAATTTGAGTCGCAAAAAAACACGTTTTACACCACTTTTTTCCTCTCTTCATCTCTTCTATTCACTCCGTTTTTCTTTTCGTTCTTTTCATTCAATGTTTGATGTAAATTAATCAACTATTTGTCAGTCCCTGGAGCCTAATGACTTCCTATAGGAAATGTGTATTTATGGCTTACAACAATGCCAGGGTGATGTAGTAAATTTGAACCTCCTTTTTATGTATCTTTTGTACAAATTCTCTGGCAAATTTAAATACATTTGCAACTCTTTTATGTTTGACATTCTGACATGTCATTCTATTCTTGGTAGAACTAGGTTAGTGTAAATGTTAGAACACTGATGAGAGAGTCAATGTTGTAAGACCATTCAAAAGTCATATCACATGAGTAATTTATCGTCGGGAATGTATCACAAAACCATTCTGTAGTATACATGCAATAATGTACTTGACTTGGTTATAAACAACATATTCCTTTTCAAAAGGAAGCCCTGCCAGAGCAGTTCCTCTGGGGTGAACCAAACCTGCCTGTTTATCAAATTAATTAAGAACTGCTCTGGAAGTGCTTCCTCTTCAAAGCTATTGTTGGCAATATTATTTTTGAATCTTCGTTTTTAAACAATGTGCTCCACCCACAACATAAACTGAAGTTGAAATCTTTCTTCACCACCAAAGCTTATCAAAAATTAAAACAATCTGTTCCAAACAAAAGAGCTACAGGAAAATCACTGAATCAAAATAATGCTTGTCAACACCATATAGATACACTTCAAGATTAAAGCCATTTTGGGGAAATATTGCAAAACAATAAAAGAGCTTCAGGCAAATAACACTAACTGAAACTGACCACCAAACTGACCATAAGGTAACATTTTTTTACAACAAAATGCAATCTTTGACCATCTCGTAGCAGTCCACTTCTAATGGCATTTTAATGCACTTTGTGTATTGATGATAATGATCTAACAACATATCTTTTATCAGTTTAATGGTCTTTCATATTCCCATTCAATTATTTGAATTCAGGTGGAGTACTCCATCAATGTTTTCCTATATTATGGCCCTTTCATAATAGTAGCATTTACAAGCATGGACAATGGATACCAATAACTAACAACATGTAATCCCCTTAGTATTACCTGTGTAAATAAGTGCTAATACCTGAAGCTGTTAATTAATTATTCATCATCATATTGTTATTCAGTTCTCAATGTTTGTCATAATATTCCCTGGGCCTTGTTAGTTTACAGACCTACAAGTAGACACTGTAAGATCTTTTTGTTTAGACAGGGTTTTTGCATACATTTGTACTTAATCTGATCAAACTTAGTATAAAAATTAAATATACAGAAGACCATTTTCAGCTACTCCAAAAATGTTAACACCCTTACTATTACATAACAGGTTTGTTTTGCAAAATTTTTTCAGGAATTTTTTTTTTGATTTTTAATACCATGGTTCGAAAATGTGGGGAATTTGAAAAGCTCCTTCTCAGGAAATGTTGGTGTTTGGAGGGATTTCAGGTATTTGGAGGTATTTTTTGCATATAAAAACATGCTATAAATTGTGGGAAATTTAGCTTGCTTCCCGAGAAATTAACATTTTTAAAGCCCTGATTACTCCCATATCCTGGTGTAAACTATTGATAATTTCATAAATGACGAGCTTTGAGTATAAATCATAAAAGACAAGACTTTTATTTAAATAAAGTTTTTAGCACTTAGACGTCTTGTAGTATTGATCTCTTTTCTCTAAAGAAAAATCACAGACCCCACCTAGGCCCGCATTCCTGCGATATTCCAGCACTCTTGCGATGTTTTCTACACAACCAAAAAACATTGTTCTTCACATACTAAAGTCAAATCAATGTTGCATTACATTCGATTGCTCATTCTGTGTAATAAAAAGCCTACATTATGAATTCAAAATCATCTATTATTTATTGAATTTGCACCATTTAACAATGTCAAACAAAATATGTTCGACATGAAAATTATTGATTTAATATAAGCATGAGAAGTCAAACATAAGATCGTGTGTCGAAAAATGAGGATATAATAATGATTAAAATGACACTCATTATGTATTCGCTATTTATCTCAATTAAAATACGACTCCCTTGTTGATGCGATTAATATTTAATGTGTGACAAGTGAATTAATGTATGCTACAGACACATTAATGTGATTTCTGTTTGTGTTAAAATTGATTGTAACATGAATCTTAACATGCTTATTGATTACTTAAATGCGCTGCTGGATCTCACCCATGCTCATCTGCTGATAGGGTTTTACACTCATAGAATCATCTTTGAATGTGTTGTGTCTCATAATTTTCAACTTGAGGTCAAGTTTAAAGATGTGATATGTTGAATGGAGGTTATGAAGGAATGGATTGAACTGAGCCCACTGGAAATTTGATCATTTTGGCTCAAAATGTTAGTTCTGCAATGATGTGATGACAAGTCATTACAGAAAATAATAATCTCTTTTTTCAAAATACTATTTTACATGTATTGTTATGTAATCATATAATGTCGAAGAGTTGTGTCTGTGTCAAGTGTGTGTGGGGGGTTGTATGCAAGGGGTGCATGCCCACATGCATGACCAACAGACATGAAAAGGTAGCAATGAATCCACAAGTTCTCCACCTTTTCAAAACAGGTGTAGGACTGAAAATATTGACGTTTATAACAAACACCATTTTGTGAAAAGTCTACTTCTGAATTTGTTTTGACCTTATAAGCTTCCAACACCTCCCTCAATAAGAGCTACCCAAAAAATATTTTCCAAACACTGTGCCATGTTCTGGCAAACACAACATGCTCAAAACATATTGACTTCGCCACATAGTACACTAACGCGGCGAACAAAACAAGTTTGGAACACTAGCTTTGCCATCACAGCTTTTAAACTGGGCAAATATTGTATTAGGCTTGGCTTCCGGCCCTGGCATGGCTGGGTTAAAAAGGGGGAGCACATCACATGCACACATTATGTATACACACACATGTGTTGTTCAAATATACCGTTATGTCCTAGACCCCCACTTGGCTTAAATTAATGATGATTTTGAAACTCTTTAGATATGAGACCCTCCATTAAATTATAGGGTCAATATTATGATTCCGCTAATAGCGCGCGATAGCTTGCTATTATTCAAAGCTTCAATGCAGTATGCAAATATATGCTCCCAACGGCTAAAATCCCTAAGCAAAGAAAACACCCAGGAACGGTGAGAAAACATGTCATGTGCACCAAGCATGGTAATGGTCTCTGTAACATTCTAGTGTCATTTCTGTTAATTTTTTTTTATTGAGCTTGAAGCATATTTTGTCTGTTCGTGATATAATAAGTGAAGTAAATCAATTCCATAGCATTTCCTTCCTCTACTTGAAAAGATAACTTTGAATCAAAAATTTGCTTGAAATAAATTCATATTTAATTGCAATGTTTTTCTTTATCATGTATACTGTAGGCACAATGGCTGGGTTAGATGTAGATATATATATATATAAAATGTAGATTCCTACATGTAAAACTTGAGTATGAAATGAAATTACCACACAAAAAAAGGGGTGGGGGTAAAATAATCTAAAGAATGCATTAAAAACAAGTAACTAATTAATAGTTTTAAAGTTGTACCCATTTTGGGGTATTTTTCAATTAAACATCTCGGATGGTGTCGATGAAAGAAAAAGGGTAAAGAATACAATAAAAAGTAAAAAGAAAACCAAGGGGTTCTGAAAGTCTAAAAAGCCAGTTGAAAGTCGGTTGAAACAATAACATCACTTGTCAGATGTTCACATCGTGTCGTCTGCATCCATGATATTGAGTGCGAGCATTACCCTTTTTGTGTCTGGAGCACCGCACTTCCAGATGTTGTCTACATGTAGTAGCAATGTTATTTCAATGCAAACTATAAATTAGCTTAAATTATTAACACCCCTTCTGGAATTTTGGAAAATGCGACATCCCAGGGTGTTAATTAGCGAAAAGAATAGTTTGTCTTACCTATGCAAGATTTGGCGTCCTCCCCTGGTTGGTATCCCGGCGAGCATCCACATTCTCCCTGATTCACGTTCCAATCTCCGAGTCCTTGGCATAGGTAAACGGGGACCTGCGTTCCAACTTTCTGACTATTTGCCACGCACATTCCATGTACCTCAACCAATTCCGTTTCTGTTGATGCCGTCTGCGTCTTCTCAAACCGTGCAAAATTTTTCACCACAAACGGACAGACAACATAGTATACCTCGAGTTTCAACACTGCCATGCACGCTCCCTGATCCCGTAGTGCGATGTAGAATCCACCGCGACTTACGGGGAAATTTTCGTCTACATGGTTCACCACATGATTCGTGGATTCGGGATCGGAAAACCGACCGTCCGCTGCGATACGTTTTACTTTTGTATACGCCTGCGGTGTCCACGCAGGATCTGAGTTCGTGGCAGTGTCCTCGTCCGACTCGTAATAGTAAATTTCAAATGTTTCTTTACACACAGCTAATTCCGCTTCTGGTATACTATGACAAGAATACATTGTGAAGTCTATTTTTACGTGAATACGGTTTGCGTGGTTACGTGGTATCCATGACGTCCGTACCCAGTAGTTACCATCCTCTTGCTGTACTTGGCAGATTTGGTATGTGCGCGCATAGCTGGGTCCTGTCTCCGTCCACTGTAATAATGAGACAAAAAAAGATGACATACATGTTATTAAATTATCCCATCAAAAATATTTTGTGTCCACGAAAGAACGCAGTTTGCAAACTTGAATTAAGGGGTGCTGAATTCAACAATCATGTTGCCTGCCAACGGACCCCTCGGGTGCCAGACACACGCACATGGATCGCTTGCCACAGATGTCTACCTTGGTCGGCCAAGCTTTCCGAGCCCATATGTGTGTTCGCATGATGATGCAATCACATCACATGGGATACATGCGCTTTCAGGTGCTTTGTGAATTGAACTTTAGTGATGTTTAATTTGGTTCGTTAATAAGGGTAATGCAAAACAACTATTTTGCTTATTTTTATTGTTGTTTACCTAGCATGTTTGTTATATCTATAATTATCTTTATTCATATAATGTTATCCAACTAATTACATACACTAGAGAGAGAGGGCCCAATTTTACAGCTTACATGCATCCACCGACTCTCTCTCTCACACACACACATATATATCCAGCATCGTTTACAACCCATTTTATACAATTATTGGCTTCTAGCCTGCCTCATTACAACACGTTTTCCATTTTATGTTGACGACACTACCAACCAGTCCCCCGGAGGTCAAAAGCCGATCAAATTAAATTGCGATACATGGGGAATTCATTACGGCAACAGTTTAGCTAGTGATCATCGATTGTGTGTGTGTTTTCTTCGTATTCCTCTGTTCATTCTGAGTTGTCGTCAGTACCGCACATAGCCGAGAGCTTTCAATAAGGCTCATAAAAGGGTGCTTCTTATCTTGTTACATAAAAAGGGTGTCAAAAAGATAAAATGATTGTGTCTTCTACATCTGTGTTACAATTACCCGAATTTGAAACAGCTATCGTAAGCTTTTATCGATTTGGGCTTGTGTTGTATTCATCAGCTAGTAGATAACATATTTGTATGTAAGCCTTTATGCTACTACAATGTATATTGTCTTATCTGTAATCTATTTAAACAATTTACTGTAAGTGTGATATTTTTGCGGTATTAATTTTTTGTGCTTCAAACTATTCGGAGGTCTTGCTGTTTCTTATATCGTGATTAAAAACAGAACACATTATGTGTAAAAAAATTTAGTAGGCTTTTAAATTTGTGGTTTTGAAATTAACCACTAAGATCACAAAAATAAAAACTTTGCGAAAATTTCCCACTATAATGTACACAGATGATAAGGGCAAGCATTAATTATTTTTATTTATTTAAAATTAAATGGGTGTTTATGTATGAATCTCCATGATATACATGCATGGACATTTTAAGATGCCATTACTTCAATTTGCGAAACAAAACACACCACGGGTACTTTACCCAAATTTGTATTCACAATAACATCCGATACACTCTCCCTCCCCGCAGCAGCCCCGAACAAAAAATGTGATCGATCATTGATGTCATCTTGGAGACTATGAGCAACGGTGGCATCTTGACATACCCCATAGGGACTGGTATCCATGATCAAGAAGAAAACGTCGCTCATTAAATGCAAACTCATCCTCTGATGAAATGTGATCGGCGGAGACACTCCAACGATGCACTCGGAAATTTATTTGCACTGTACAGGGGTTTTACTCTTCAACGCATGTGTTTTCTTCTGTTTCAACTTGAAAGCAAAATGTGTGTGACATTTTTAAAGAGAACAGACTGGCGTTTGCTTTTTGTTCCAGTGTATGAGACCAAAATTTCCATGGGGCATGTATTTTATGGGTCATAGTTGCAGAATTTGGCATGCTTGGACAAATTTCTGCATACAGTTGGACATTTATTTAGCCAATATTTTGGTGACAAATATAGGATGTTATGGCTCCATCTTTAAATGGGTACACCTCGTCAGTCCAAAAAACCATCAGTCCGAACCACCGTCAGTCCAAATTTTAGGGTTATAGCGTTAGCGTCCCTAACCCTAATCCTAACCCTAACTCTAACCCTAACCCTAAAAATTTGGACTGACGGTGGTTCGGACTGACGGTGTTTCGGACTGACAGGGAGACCCATTAAATCTTGTACCACCCTGCCCATATCTTTCAAGGGATAAAAGTATTATTGTTTTTCATAAACAAGAATTTTCACAAGTTAATATACATCACTCGCTGTTGAAAATATCATTCCTGAGCAAAAGCTTTCTAACGTTTGCTAATCTAGTCCGTAAATGTACATATCCTAAATTGCATTTTGTATACATTTACGTTCTAAGGATTGGGTTACACATTGAGCACATGAGATGAAAGAAAAATACATCCGAATAATCATTCAGTGACATTTAAAAATTGCGCTCTCGGACAAAGTACGCTTTCTACTATTTACCGATATAAGGGGGTGACATTTTCATCATATCGAATCTGAAGTGGACAATGCTCAAAATCGAGTTAGTCAAGAGACTTTGTAATTCAAATCCCTAAGCTTTAAACAAAATTGACACCAAAGAAAGGATATAAAAATTGACACCGAAGAAACGATATATTAAGCTCACTATTCCCTGTGTTCACCCGATACCATCGCCATAACGTTTACACAACGAACGTAGCCACTTATCAGAAATACAATCATATATGCATTATAACAGCCTTATTTTTCTTACATCCCAGACACTACGATCTCATACATGCTCATCTGTCAGTGCACAGTTCGTTAACTCCTATATGTTTGCACATACATAACATGACCTTTCAATGTTTTGGGTACAAAATCTCATATTCCCTAGCTTAAGGTCAAATTTGATGCCATAATTGTTTAAATGCAGGTTATTGAACTACACCATCGGAGTTGAGGCCATTTTGGTCCATAGTGAAAAGACGCAGAGTCAACATTGAATACTGATTAAAACTGGACATGCTACACAAAATTATCGGATCCGGTTTCAGCGAAAATGATACCTGTGTCAACCATATCAAATTGATCTGAAGATGATGTGAATATAGCAGAGGAGAATGGATCAAAAGACGATCTGTGCTTGACCAACGGGATAAAAAAATAACGGTAAAAACAACTTGTCTCTTGAGGAGTTCATTCTCGGTCGATTTTGACTGCCGTTGTCTGATTGGTTAAGAGGGGTATCTGTTGACAGCGCCAATGTGCAATTGACAAGATATAATAGTTGTCATCATGTATATTTCATTTGGTTTTATTCTGTTTAATAAATATTTTACAGGTGGATAACATTTTTGTTAGTTTTGATGTCA
Organism: Amphiura filiformis; assembly: GCF_039555335.1. Classification (NCBI taxonomy): domain Eukaryota; kingdom Metazoa; phylum Echinodermata; class Ophiuroidea; order Amphilepidida; family Amphiuridae; genus Amphiura; species Amphiura filiformis. The sequence continues at coordinate 35,038,432 of NC_092634.1, read as the reverse complement.
CTATTGAAGTGAAAGTGTCTGGATGATAAATTTTAAACTTTGATATCTTATCCCTTTATTCTTTACTGCCATATCTTAATATCTGGTTAATTCCATCAAAAAGGAAAACAGAAGTTTCATAAGGACTGGGTATCAAGTTCAACAAACGATGGAAATAAAATGAAAAAAATATGCACCAACAAGTCAACAATGCATGAGCCAAAATGGCCGTCCTTGGAACTCTTATCAAATGTCATGATTACTTATGCCAGTATTGTGTATCATAAAACCAAAGGTTTCTTTTCCAAATAAAAGCCAAGTTTGTCCACTACTTTAGCAAGGTTGTTTCATTCTTTTGTGTCACAAGAAAAACACAATAAATGGAACAAGTTGACCTTTGGTGTCAGAGAAAATTAGCAATTTCTTTTCATCAAGATTTAAACAAAGGAAAACTCTCAAAGAAGTCATTAGGGTTGTTGTAAGCTCACATTTTAGCTGGCTTTATACAACAGTGTGAAGTAGGTCCCTATGCTCTCCATATCCTCTCAAGAAACTGGGTTGGAGTTCAATAATAGCATTTTATCCCGATTCCATGCATTAATTCTTAATGCAAAATCAATTAAAATAGCATCAAGCATAAACGATGCTCGTCATTTTCACTGTATAAGTTATTAGACATGTTTATTTGCCTGGCCTGCTTTTTATTTGTGTTGTTTTGGTTTGATTTGTTTTTCTTCCATCTAAGTCTATTCTATTTTACTCTGCATGTTCTATCGCTGTTTGTAAATGAAATATGGATAATCAAGGGGTCAGTGACACAAAGACGTAACTCCATTTTGGCCATTCTGAGAAAAATAAGCTTAAAGATAATGGTCCACATTGACTTAGGCCACATATCTGTGCTTAGGCCTATATAGTTAAAAGTCTCAGTTTCACTAACCACTGATTTCAATGGGGTGCTAAATGGAGTTACTTCTATGTGTTTATTGAAAAGTGCTCATGTTTCTGAAATTTTTGATATCAAAATCTCATTTTCGCAAAAAATGGAGTTACGTCTTTGTGTCACTGACCCCTTGTAATATTCATTTTTATTTTATTCGGGCATGCAGTGGCTTCAGAAGATTTTCAACATGGGGTGGGATGGCAAAACCAAATTTGTTGATGACCTATTCTGGGGGTGCCCAAGAGTGGGGGGGGGGGTCCATCCTCTGAATCAGTTTGTGGCATTAAGCCTCTAACTTTTTCTTTGTGTATCACATTTTGACAAGTATTTATAAGCAGAATTGCAATCAAATATATACAAAGCAAGTACAAGACAGCTCTGCATGCTTGTGTATTGAACTATAAACGGATGTTTGATCCAGCAGGTTCCACAAAACATATTTTAGTCACTGGAGAAGTGATCTTGCATAGTTGAACACAAAAGTAACCCTAGTTTCTAACTCAACTACTGAAATTGATAGGCCTGGCTGGCTATAGTATAGTTTTTAACAAGCTATCACTACAATCTCAAACGTACTCATCCACATGGACACAATTCTTGACCTTCAATACATTTGTACATTCATAACAATGACATTTGCACACTGGGAACAAAAACTCATACTTTCACAAACTGAGGTCAAATTTTGAACAATGATTGTAAATGCATGTTAACAAACTCTGCCTTTTGAAATGAGAGTATTTTGGTTTGAAGTGAATATCAAATGTATTGCAACTGTATCTAATTGTCCTCGGAAAATAAGAATGACTGCTACTGTGTACGTGAGCTGAATTGATCGGAAAGGCTCGGTGTGGGAGAAACTGTGCAATTGTGAAAGCACGGTCCGCCTGTGCGACCAATGCATTTTACATTGTATCTCTTTATAACAGGTTGTGTCGAGGATTGAATTAAAGGGCAGGTGGAGAAAGCTATTTTGCATGATATAACTTATAAGATCAGATGATATTAAAATGTAAAGCCACAAATTGTATTATTTTATCAAAATTGTTTTTACTTGATACAAAGGATTGAACAGATGTTCAACAATCAAAAGTCATTCAATTTTGTTTTATTTTAATATTTTGATCTATAAATAAGTACAGATCATAAGCAACATTAGACCTACCAATTGCATTATGTACCCACCACTGATCTTTTAATTGTTAGAATTCAGTCTAAACTATTATTAATATCGATATAATTGTTTCTATTTATTAATAAGATATTAAAGTATATATTTCAGCCAAAAAACAAAAACAAAATTCTTAATTAGCTGCTTAATTAGCACTTAATTTCTTAACGAAGCGCTCATATGGGCCTGTAATGCGTAACAACCGAGCTCATGCAGCCTCACCTATTTTCAATTTTCTGAGAGAATTTGAAGATAATTCCCAACAAATAGGGTATCACAGAAAAGCTAAGACTCTAAGCAATGTCGCTGAGGCAAAGATTAAGTTGTGCAAGGATCTATTTTTTGTGAATGAAGTTTTTGTTGTAGAGTAATGTTATGTAATGGTTCCCTATGAAATTGAGTGAAAGTTTGTTAAACTCACACCTGGATGTGAAATGTGTGAAAACATCGGCCAAAACGCTATCACATGAAATGAACAAATGATATAAAGTTCAAAATAAACATCTTTAGGATGACAAAAAATGCACCAGGAGTTCAGAGTGAGATGATTCCCATGATCAGTCCACTATTCAAGATTGGCTTCAACAGTGATTACAAGCTAAGTTTCTGCTTAAATTGCCCCCTGTAGTAACAGTATTGTTGCACTGTTATTCTTAACACTTTTACATACTAATGAACATGTGATTGGCAGTAAGTACTGAAAAAACAAAGCGGGTAGCTCTTTCCAATAATTTTTGAGACCATTTTTACCAGATCAGTTCATTTTTCAAGATGCTTGTTCATAGATATTTAACAATGAATGGACCATAGAGAAAGCATGTAATGCCCTTTGATTTCTATAGTTAACATGGTTAACATGTAAGTATTATAGGCCTACAATATATTTCATCAGATTTATTATGTTAAATGTTGTCATTATGAATTTTTTTAATGACATTTAAGTTTCAATATCAATTCTAGGGTTTAATGTTAGCAAAAACATAGATTTCGTCATATAGATATAGATGGAAAAGCTGAAATTGCAGTGTACATCTTAGTGTATCTGCACACAAGGTCACCCCTGCACAATCACAATAGGCATATACAAAAGAATTTGGCCAGTTCTTTTGTGCTTACCTACACACAAGCAGTGTGTGCTATTTTTTGTTACTTCTGGTTGTTACACATTTGGTAGGTCTGATCTTGCTTATGACCTACACTGGTACATCAATGTCATTTTCATTTTCAAGGTATTTTGGCCAAAAATCACATATTTTACTCTCTCAACCCAAGTGACTCTGTATTTTACATTTAATAGGCTATACACTGTAGGGACAAAGTCTCCTGTAAAAGAGCTTTGGTCCCCTCCATTAATATCTGTGTAATTATCACAAAAAATTTGGTCAAGAAAAAGACTAGAATTCCTAATGGGAAAAAAATCCCCCTTTTTTTACAATTATGGAAACTAATCACATTTTGATTCATTTTCATTTTGTGCAATAATGAAAACTGAAGTTGAATCCATACTCTGTGGCTTTGTCCCCCCTCCCACCCCCACACACACACCCACAAACAAAAGGTTTCCCATATAAAATATGGGAGCTGTATAAAATGAATTGCATAGGCCTATCCATGACAAGAAAAGTTGAGTTAGCACCTGCTTGTTGCCGTTGATGTATGACAACAGACCACATATTTGAAAACTTAACTTTTGCCCTAACCTTACTAACCTCATGTTTACTAATAATATTTCCACACACACAAAACAATCTCAGAAATGTATTCAATACTTCAGTAGGCCTAGCTTGCAGTAATACATTACATACTGTGCCTAAAGCATGAATGTATACATTCACTGCATCAACAATACCATAAGTTTTTTAAATCAAGGAATTTCTTGAAACATACTTCAAATTCAATCAAACTTCAGGAGTTTGTGAATGTGACATATTTTTATGTTTTATTGTAAAAAAAAAGAAAGATTTTACAATATTTATTTCAGGCTTTCCAAACTTCAGGAGTTTGTGAATGTGACATATTTTTATGTTTTATTATAAAAAAAGAGAGATTTTACAATATTTATTTCAGGCTTTCCAAATTCCTGGAGTCCTTGTAAATTGTTTCACAAGTTCCATTGAGCTTTATCATAGCTGTGAAGAACAAAATAAATACCTGCATGCAAATAAAATTACCAAAAGGACAGGTGAACAGGCCAACACATATTTTTGAAAGTCTAGTAACCATGGTAGTTGCCATGTTATTCATTGTACCCTGATGAATTTACCTGTAATCATAGTAATGTCCTTAATTTTAGTTCAGGGACTCTTCCAATTATCTAATCACCCTGTTTAGTAGCACCACAACTTTCAGCCTTTCTTGTCCACCTTCAAACAACTTTCTTTTTCTTCCACTTCAAACAGGTCTGGTAAATGTTGACAAGTGTTATCAAATTAGCTCTTGTAAACTCAAAGAGGACCGGCCTGATTATTGTAAAGACCTACTCCAGAGTTTCAAGTGGTAGGTGCCTACATATTGGAGAGTTCGTAATACCTACTTGAAGAACTTACTACCTTTTTCAAGCACACCTGTGTGTAGTATTACAAGATTGTCCTTCATTTCTGACAAATGTTTTATGTTGGAGAAAATTACATTTGATATGATATAGAACAATTTAAATCTGATTCACACAGGCAATTGTAAATTTCACTTACGAGTGGAATTTTCGTGGCTCATCCGAGTGTTATCCCCCTACCCCCACATCCACCCCCACACACACACCAGACCAGAGAGAAGGAGGTTATGCTGGTCACAATGTAATTCAGTCTTAATTTCATTCCTCTCGTTGTTGTTGTTATTAACATACACCCGAATTTTCAGAAGTGTTTTAATGCATAATTCTGTCTGTATTTTACTCATGTATACAGCAAGAGCTGACAAGAGCAACAGAATGCATAATTTAATTTGTGTAAAAAGTTTTTAATGACGAAAAAGTAAAGAATCCGCAATTGGGGACATTTTCTAGCGTGAAATACATTTGGCTACTACTGGTGCTACAAACTCAACTACACTCTTTCATCTCAAAATTACAAAAAATATAAATTTTCATAATCAAAACAATGCAGCTCATTTATCATTGCAATATTAATTAACTTCCACCATGGACTCTGATTCCACCTTTTCTCCTCCATCTTTTCTCATGGCAAACTATGCCATGGTCATTGTTTTGATAAACAATTGTATAAAAAAAATTACAAAAATGTCTAGACCTGAAAAATAGACCACACATTAATAAACATGATAAACAAGGCCAAACATTAGTGAATGTGTCAAAGAGCCATGAGCCTGTGAAAACATTCATCATGTTCCATATGTTTTGGGCACTTCTTTGGTATGTTCAGCTTTGTGAGACTTGAACATTCAGGGCAAGAGTCATTTGCACCAAAATACACTATGGCCTCATCCCAATGGCATAGTTCAATAACCTCAATTAAACAATCATAGTACAAAATTTGATCTCAAGTTGCAGAGTATGAATTTTTGTACCCAAATTTTCATAGGTCATTCAATATATGTACAAATGTATTGGGTTTAAAGAACTGTGCCTTGATAGATGAGCATGTTGTGGATCCTAGTGATAGTCTCATATTTTATGACTAAGTTCAATGACCTACATTGGTCACAAAAATGATTTCAAGTTGTGAAGTATGAGTTTTTTGTCACCAGAATAACCAGAGGTCATTGTGTATATAAATTAGAAATATTGAGGGTAACAGAATCATGTCCTTGCAGATGAGGTTGTTTGAGATACTAAATGAGTACCGGGTATAGTCTGCATCACAGCACATTATCCTGGTCATCGTGGTCATGGGGTAAACTGCTAAACTGCTACCGGTATACTAAAAAATATGCAAATGTTTTCGTCAAAGACTAAGAATATGATGTGGAGCAGCTTCAACAGATCAGACATTTTATGTTCAATTTTTGTAGGCAGCCCAAGTTCAAATATAATCCAGTGATTATCATGTGATTGATGTGTTTATCAGATATGCATGTGTGTAATTTCATAAATTATTCACTGAAATTGATTTTGTATACAAATTTTAGTGATGTTTTCCATATTCAATTACAGTACTCTATAATATTATGTACAAAAGCAGTGCTACATGTATGGTAGGCCGCAACCGCCACAACGTGGAGCTGCTACGCGTAGCTGACTTTTTGCTCCGTGGAGCCAAATTGACCAATCATGATCATGTTAGAGTTTTTCATTACTCGTAAAACTGACTAATTAAGTCCGAGTTACTCATTACGTCACGCGACTTTATTGATAAAGAATTTGCCAGCCGAGCGTCACGTAGTTGCAAGATATCCTCGGTCACGAAAGTTATGATTCAAAAAGTAGTTTATGAAAAGTACGAACTGACTTATTATTAAGATGGACATGCACTCATAAGAAACTCATACAGTATTGTACATAACTATATAGCTAGGCAGAGTGGTGGTAAACTATGCACACAGTTCTGCGATCTGCAGTGTATCGCCGGGAGCTAATTTGTATAACTTATGCGGTGTCCCTCATGAATTCGACCTTCAGCAAACTGCAAAGTTCGGATTTACTTTATATACTAGTAGTAGGCCATACATACTGTAGTTACTGTCCGCTTTTCCTATACACAATACTCAGTGCGCTCACCATTGACGCTGCGACCTCTACAAATAGTGTATGTTAGAAGTATAGGCCATTGCCTAGTTGACGCCACTGTGTAAAAAATAACCGCCAATATTTAAAGTATTCTCTGAAATTCTAGAAAATATAGTTTTGTAACATGTCCTAAATTTTAGCTAATTTAGGTGTTTGGAAATATTGGTACTTTAGTGTTTTAGGAAGGATATGTTAACGACAGATAACACCAAAAAATATGAAGAAATTATTTCTAAACCGTGTTAAGTCATTAAGCTTCTCATTTTCAAGAACGCTGGTTAACAATAAGCAGACTATTGTCTCATTTCGTAAACAAAAGCCCACAGTATTGTTACCTTGCGTTCGCTTTATAATCGTTCACCCAACTGAAACTATAATGCCAGCTCATTGCTCATTGCACAGGTAAAACAGACACAAGTGCAGTGTGTATTTAACCAGAGAAGATCTGATGTAACATAGTTGAGCTGTTTTCATTGAGTGTTATCTTGGTTTAATAGCTTTTAATAGGGTTTAAGTCCTTCAAAGGTCGTGGTGAGTTCTACTGTAGACATGACTGCATCATGATTATTTTTAAGTCAACAACATTCAACAATATGATCACCGTGATAGTATGAGAGTATCGGTACCGTGGGTGTCAGTGATCCTGGTCTGACACAGTAGACAAACAAACAAACAAACACGCCACACACATGACACATGCATGCAAGGTAACATTGACTATACACTAATCAAACAATGGTATTGATCCTGTACAACTGGTCGTGGTTTATTTACAATCGATTCATTTAAAATCCCCATAGTAAACATTAATTTTGGCAAGAGTTTTCTCTCTCTGGAACGAGGATGCATCCACTGGCTCCGCGTAATGAAAAGATCTAACATGATTGGTCAATTTAGCTCCGCGAAGCGAAAAGTAAGCTACTACGTAGCAGCTCCACGTTGTGGCGGTTACGGCCAGCCATATACATGTACTCCCTGCTACTACTGAACAAAAAAGAGTGCTATGGTTAATGGTTATGCATTGAAAAATATGTATAAATTTAATAAAATTATTTATTTATGAAATACAACCCTGCTCATAATTCTTAGGTATCATTTTTGTATATGATTTCACAAGTGGCCTTGCAGATAAATTATTATTGTTTTGAATATTACCATCATAAACTGTCAGCTATTAATTTGAAACTACCAAGAAACAGAGTGTTAAGCCCGATTCATACTCTGCTTCAGGCACACAAATTTTTGGCCTCGATTAACATTGAGGCGATCTTCATCATTTCGCGATAAAAAACCCTTTGCAAGATACATTTGCTCCAGTTGGATTTTGTCGAATAAGACAGCTGTGTACAATTGAAAATTTCCAAGCAAAAAATACAACCGACCTTCATTACATACAAAAAAGACCAATGTTTTGTCAAATGACATTAAAAAGCCATTATAATTCACACTTGTCTCATTTATTCAATGTTCACTTTGTGTGATCACAGAATACATTCACACATTCTAGCCCCCAGCCTCATCTATGCTGCACCAATCTCTACATACCATTTTTTCCTGGCGAATCAATGTCATCGGCAGCCTGCGGCAATGTATCATTTATAAACACTAATGGATCAGTGCCCTGCCTTCTAACCCAAACCCCTCATTTGTTTATCATACTTATTATTGATAGCGCATTCGCTGCTCGATATATTACCACACACACGAGAAACTTACAATTACAGTTACATTGATTACAGTTTATGAAAACGGTGCCATGCAAGTATGAGAAAATTATACACGTCCAATGATAACATTTTTTGCATCAAATACGGTCATCATGGTCGTAAGGAGAATTCATTGTAGGCAATCATCTACGGATTAGTTGCGGATTGCAGACTTATTAATTAATGAACGAGGTCTCCATTCATTATGTACCTGGCTGGCCTTGACCGACAGTCTGATTGCAAGCCAAGAGAAGTTTGGTATCATCATCATGAAGATCAGTTATCACCGTTATGGATGGGTGATCTGAGGAGGTGTCACTCACATCCCAAATGGTTCCCTCAAGATTTAGTTACAATATTGTCAACCCCAAAGTCATAGTTCATTCAATTGTGTAACTTATTGTAGGCAGAAACTTGAACTCTTGAATTTGGGTATGAGGTTAAATGCTAAAAACTAATTGGCTTGTATGAGGTTCATTTATAAACATGATATTCTGAACTAAGGCTGACCTGGGTGGCTTGGGAGGTACATGCATGGGTACATGTCAGCCAGATGAATGACACTACAATTATCTCAGATTTTCATCTCTAGAGAAATTATTTTCAGAAAATGAATAAAATCACATCTAAAAATCTAAATTCTACTTTCAAACTATGTATGGCTGTCACTTTCAGGCTTAAATGCTCAACTAAATTTTATTAATATTTATAACTTTCATATCAAATTTCCGTAAGCATTTTTAGGCAAAATAAAAAAATAAACATGTTTCACGTCCCCTCCCGCTTCCTTTTTGAGGTTTCCTCAAATATATTTTATTTTTTGAAATTCAGTTATAACTTTTCAAAAATATGTCTAGGAAGTTGGAATACTTTCTATAGCCTTGTTAAGATACAAGAAACATTTTAGGATGGTTTTGTGATCACTGGAGGGGGTGTAATGCACAAATCAATTGCAGTCCCGGCCCCCAGGGGCCTGGCAATAGCGGGGTCCGAGCCGGGACTTGACCGGGATGTAACAGCTCAATGTGTCCCGCAGTGCGGGGGACGTAGTGGGGAGTGTACGGGATGTAATGCCTCTCAAACAGGCCGGGATCTACCCCGGGAGTGTACCCGGGACGTAATAGAAGAGTATTCACAACTGTGCCGGGTCGTATGCAAATAGTGCCCCGCCCTGCAGGGACTAAGCCAGGACTGTAACATGTTTGTAACAGTTTCCAAAATTACCTCCCCGGGGAGGTCCCCGCTATCCCCGGCCCCCGGGGGGCCGGGACTACAATTGATTTGTGCATAACTCTCAGAACAACAAATAAAAAAGGGCCTCCTCCTTTTTCCAGGCATTTATTGTATACGCTAAAACAGCTCTAAGTATGGGTATTTACACCAATTTTGCGATAAAAAATAGAAAATAAAAAGCCCCTCCTCCTCCTTTTTTTTTTTCAAAACCCGGACGTGAAACATGTTTTATTTTTACTTGGCCTTATATAATTATGCAATTATTCATTCATTCATTGCATAATACATTCATTCATACATTCATTCATTCATCTATTCTTATTACAAATTTAAGGACCAAAATACCTTCTAATCAAATTAACATCTAAATACCAATCACCAGTAAATTAATTTGCCTAAAAACCTGTCAACAAAATGAAGTGGTAAAACATCTCAAAATGACCTGTGTTAGAAAAATTTGAAAATATCCGCCAAATCAGGATGATCATTCCACCTGCTGCTCCAGCATTTATCTCTCCACAAATTCCAACCAAAATATTGCATTTATTAGTTGACCTCAAATGGACAGATTTTTTCACATCATTACAATTAACCAAAATGGTCATCAAATTATGAACTGACCCCATCAGATAGTCAAAGTATTCTTATCATCAAGAAGATGTATTAGTCAACATGGGCAGAATGGCAGTATGCAGTTTTAATATGAATAACAGGTTCAGGAGGGCATGGAAAGGGGGATGATAAGGATCCAGTAGTTTTATTTTAAACAAGTTCATAATTATTAAAAGAACCATCAACTTGAACTTAAGGTGGTATTGGATGCATTTTCTAGAAATTAGGAAATGCTTTGAGCATGTTTTAAACAGATTAATTGAGTAGGGTAAAGTACACTGATCAATATGTCTTTTGTTTGGAGCAAATCGGACATACGGTTTCAATAATACATCAATTTATATGTTCTTTGTATCCTATTGTTTTTGTCAATAATCAATATAGTTAATGAGCTAAAAGGACTTCAAAGGCTCATTAATATGTAATTTTGCCAATATTTTGCTAAAAATCAATGCATAAATGTTCAGGTACTTTTATTTTGCATACTTTTGCCTGAAACTTGGTCAAAGTGTTTCTAATATGTTCTAATGTATTATTTAGTGAAGCCGCCCTTTATTTTTCATATTTGCATAATTAATAAGCTAATTTGCATAAATGCTAATTAATTATGCAAATATGCAAATTAGGGGGCGGCTTCATTATATAATACATTACAACACATTAGGAACACTTTGACCAAGTTTCAGGGCAAAAGTATGCAAAATAAAAGTACCCTGAACATTTATGCATGGATTTTAGCAAAATATTATAAAATTATATGTTAATGAGCTTCTCCAGTCATTTTAGCTCATTAACTATATTGATTATTGATAAAAACAATAAGATATAAAGAAAATATAAATTGTATTTGGAAAACCGTATGTCCGATCTGCTTCAAACAAAAGGCATATTGATAGATGTGCTTTGCTCTACTCAATTAATCTGTTTGAAACATGTTTAGAGCACTTTTATAATGCCTCCAATACCACCTTAAGCTCCCTATTGTTGTAAATTTTCATCTTTTATAAATTTTGCAAACATTTGCGCTACATGCACAATATTGCACATGTACAATAAATTGTACTTTTCCGAAATCTGCATTTTCATCAAACGTTAACAGTACTATAAGCGTGCATAGGCCAGCATAGCATATAGTTCTGATGCAGCACATCCAAAAGGGGGAACTTTGCAGGTGAAGTCAATTTTGAGATCAGTATTTCTGCTTTAAAGCCTTTTGCAAGCTTTAATATGACACCTCATTTGCTCAAATTGATCAAGCCAGTCCACATTTTATAATAATATAAGTGAAAAAGCATCCCAAATTCTTATAATTTTCCTTATTTTTTTCTGTCTCATAATTTTAATCTATATCTTGAAAAGCACTTTGCCGCAAACTCTCCCGTTTTGATGTGTTACATCACAATGTGTTACATCACAATGTGTTACATCGTTCTCAATAAAACTACGAAAAAAGTACAAGAGGAGATGGTTAGTGAGATAACCTGACATGAGCTATTTCTAAACACCTGTTACTGAATAGTGAGATGATGTCAATCTTGCCAAGTAATTTTGCGCTAGAAATAAATGCAAATCGCACGCAGAACAGCTACTGTGCTATATCGTTGGATTATTCATTTAAATGCCATCAACATATCTAGTTTATTATTACCCGTATACATGTACATGCAAATCATGCATGCTACTGTCATTGGGCTATTCCATTTAAATTCCACACTACACCTGTAGAAGATTTTGCACAGAGGGAGGATGGGTTTTAAATAGAATAGACAATTGATTAACTTCCATTAGAAATACTCACTCCAGCTGTGAAAGATATAGGTAAAGCCGTAATACAGGGGGAGTATGGGTTTCAAAATGATTAACTCTGACCAATTACATTTAAAAAACATACTCCCCCTGTGGAAGATATTTCCATAATCTTCCACAGGGATAGTGTGGATTTCAATTGGAATAGCCAAATTTACACAGGGTGTACCAAAAATTGTTTGTAAAAATTTTATTTTATGGTATTTTGAGAAAAAAAGTCTGATTTGCACCGAAAATTTTGAAATAAAAAAAATTTCCGCATTTCTTTTTTTTATCAAATCGCACGATTTTACAAATGCGCGCGCAAGCTTTGAGACAAACCTTTTTTTTTGGCCTAATGCAATGAACTCATCCTATATATTTCAATTACTATACAACATTTTGTTGCTTTCTGTACAAATGCAAATTAATTATTAATTTACGGGACACCCCGCTGTACAAAACGTAATGAGGTAATCGTAAAGTCGTTTCCAAAGAAGCGTGAAAATTGCCTCATGGACGGTGTGGCGCTTGCGCGTTAATATGACCCATGTGAAGTAAGGATACTATGTATCTATGGTGAAATTCAACGTCCCAGTATATTCATCACAACACCTCATCTGTTGGGTTTCCTCATAGGAATGATGATATCATTGATAAACTTGTTGAAATTCTAGAAGGACTTGAATACATTCAACACCATAACCAGTACATAAACCATGGTGTGAATGCAACTGTACGGATTATAGGAAACATTTAACATTTTTATACGGAAAATGAGTATCAAAATTCTGCACCCTATTTGCCATACATTACATGTTCCTGATCATATGTATGTAGGCATCTTTCAAATTAATGATAAGAAAATCATCATTTGGTGCCTGATATATCTTCAAAAATGCATCTGAAAATATAAAATCAAGCATTTTTTTTCAAAAAGTAACGGAAGGTTTTGATGTAATATTGATTGATGTCGATTTTCATCTTCAGGTCCCTGTGCCACAAATTTCAAGAAAGTACACTGTACTCGGAGAGGAATTGATTCATTTATAGTAAGCCTTCTCCTCTCCCAATGGACAACATTAGCAATTAATGGCCAAGTCACAATTGCAATGCTAATCAGCTTTTCTTGCATTTTATTAACAGCTTAAATTTCGAGAGCAATTTTATTTTTGTGAATTTTGCAAAAAAATTCAAATTTGCAAAAAATTTTCATTGCCACAAATAATATTCAAATTTCAATATTCACATTTTACAGTGTACCAACAAAAGGTCTGTGAACAAAATTTGGTGTGCATAAAAATGTTGTGAATTAAAAAAGTGACAAGAATTTGCAATTAATTTTTCTTTTCTTAAATATTTCTGACTTTAATTTATAAGTTTTATTTATTTCTAATTTAACACAGGGAGACCAATTCATGCACTAGCACTCTTCTCCCCCTTTGTTCACAGGTTAAAATAAAATATATCAATTGAGCGAAAAATTCTTGCTGCAAAAATATGGTTGCCCCCCAATTGTGAAAATTTAATGTCTCAAAAATTTTGTGCTTTAACATTAATAAGCATTAGACATGTCAGAAGACTCTTGACCATAAATATTAAACAGAGATATAGAAATCTCAGAAAGGAAATAAGAAGCTGCTTGATAAATTATGCACAACTTTTTAGTTATGAACCAATTTGCGATACCGAATTCATACAAAGCCTTATTTCTATCAAATCTACTGTGGTTTGGTTAATTTCCAAGATTTTTAATATAAAACAAGATAAAATTTGATGATAATAAAATTTAACGATTGTCATCATTTTCAAGCTATAACTCAGAGCTCTTGAGATAAAAATAGAAATGCAATTTTCACTTCCTTTATTGCGTTTCTCTCCAAAGTGCTTTTGAAATTGATGTCCTTAGGCCCAGATGTACATAAAAGTTGAGAGAAAATGGAGTGAAAAGATGTAAAGCGGTTGTCAAAATATACTAAAGATAAATATCATCAAGTTATTTTGACCATATCCTACATCTATCTCTAAGATGATGAGAACACGCCTCTGTTGATGATTTTTATATACATGTACAATCACAATAATGAAACCTGAATTTTGTAAACTAATTTTTGTTCTTCATATTTTAACCAACAGCTAAATCGGCAAACATGTAATTTTGTCAATTTAATACTGTTCTCAAAATTTGAAAGAGTTTCCATGATTTTTGGAATTTTCCCCTTTTTGTATGTTTACACTTTACAGTCACCCTCCTACACATAGTTCTAAATTTAAACTACTTAAAAACATGTTATTGATCATTTTAATTCTGCTACTATTTGCAGAAGACTCGAATTAATAACAAATGTTGTCATGGGCTCAAGGGCCATAATCTAGCTGAAAATTCTCACCAACAAAATTGCATATTTTTATCTTAATTCACAAATGAAAGTTGTAAAAAATTACTTTTTAAAAATACTACATGTACACCCCCACACAAGGAAGAATTGCTATATACATTTTTTTGTTTTGTAAAATGGCCCTATCAAGAGCTATGATTTAGAGTGAAGAAAAGAGAAAATGGTTCCTATACTGTCTTCAATCGATGCAAACATGTAAATGCAGACTGCGCTTTAAGTCTATACAATTCAGTATTTTTTTACTGAAAGAATACTCAAGAATCATTATTATCAAGCTATCTACAGGGACCAGCTCGGGTGAATATATTTTTAGACCGATTTAAAAAATATATATTTTTGAGATTTTTTTCAATTTTTTTTTGAATATTTGAACAAAATTAGCTGTATAGGAGAGTCTGTTACACTAGTGGTCTAAAATAAATGCAACAGTCTCACTGTCTGGAATTGGAAAAGCCTAGCCATGTTGTAATATTAAATGTTTAAAATAAACCAGCAATATTATCAGACATGTAATAACCCAGCAATATTATCAGACATGTAAATCCTTGCTATAAAATTAAACCACTGCATAATTTTTACTTTATATTAAGCAATAAAAAATCAAAAAAGCTAACGACCGGTAGGATTTTAACACCTGAACGAACTTACAAATATCATCGCTACGAAAAAGATATAACATAATGACATGACTTTCACGTTCAACCATCCATGGTTGTTAGTCGTTAATGACCATGTCCGATCCATTTAATTTTATTTGCTTTTCTAATACTGCCTCAAAAAATTTCCTTAAATTTGCTTTTTTTTCACCAAATCGACACCCCAAGCTATTTTACGCACCCACCCAGGTGTATCAACACCGTTGAAAAAAAATGTGATTTTCAAGATTAATATAAATACACAAACAACAGAAAAAAAGCTTGTATTATGAATTTGATCATGAAATCTCCCGTGATCTAACCCATCTTTATAATAGTGCAGTAGAAATGACGTGCAGGTCAACCACGATATAATACAATTTACACGCAGCTTCTATTCAGGTAGAAATTATCTGAAGCTCCCAGAGTAGCTATGAATATACATACATAGTCAATTTGAGTCTTGTGTGTTTCAAATGTACGCAAATATCCATGCTGACAGTTTAGTCAGTCAAGGATGAGAGCTTGTTGTCTGTTTTTTCCCTCACTACAATCAGCTTGCTCCGCAATACTCGCTCCCTCATAAATTATGTTGACAATATGGTTGACACCTGTATCAGTTGTATAAGCTTATTAAAAACAATTGATTTCACATCATTTGTAATTTTATCGATATTTTTTTACTGCATGCTGGTTTCTTCCTTTTCACTTTCAAATTGTATTTAAATGTTGATCAATGTTTCTGCTGAATGGTGCATGTAGCAGATAAAATAATATTTTGTCATCCTGTTCAAACCATTTAGAAGCAAAGTACTAGTTTCTGTATGTAAATTTAGCTTGCTTGTGAGAAAGGGTATTCTGGGGCCCCATTTCAAAATCTTGTAATCGTGCAATTATCACATGTCAACTATAAAATGGTTCAAAATTTCAAATCAAAGACTTATTGAAACAGCTAGACTTCAGCACAGAACCTTTTTTTCTGAGATGCAAGTAGTCGCAAGGATGTAAATGCATAGTTTATAATAAAGAAGTTACGAGCTTCTTGCATTCAATTTCATGCAATGGTATTTCTATAGTAGGGATACATGGATGCAGAATATCTGAGTGAACACATCAAGCATCTTCCTATACTCTCAAGCAACAAATACAGCTGCGTTTAGAAAATAAAGCCAGTACAAAACACAAGAAAACGACAACAACATCCTAAAGGCAGACTTGAAACATCACCAGCGGAGAGAGAATGCTCCGACGTCGCAAACGAGCAACAAACCGGAGAACAAAAGCGTCCATTCCGTTGGTTTCGGTGTTAATTACTAACAACCCAATCAGCAACCTTGTCAGGTGTGAAATAGAGCGGTATCCCATTTAACATTGAATTACAACATTATCACTGGCCGGTACCCGTCATTCTTCATCTCATCACAGTGTGAGGATACTTGTTCGATGAGCCGAGAGGATGACAGTGAACACCCAGACAGCTAGCATCTGATATGGCTGTGCTTGGTGAAGTAGCTGATTATTTTGAGGGGGTGAAATTACATCTTATCTTACCTTACATCCAGGTCGTTTCAAAGTTCGTCACTGTTTATTTATTTTAATTATTCTTTTTCGCTTCAGACTTAAGATTGATTTCACTGATTTAAAGGGAAATTTAGAACATGGTTTTCATACTTTGGTTCTCATAAAAATAAAACACATATTCAAAGACCTACTGTTGTATAGGCGTAAGTGGTCCGTTCTTTTTACATACACTTATTTTCACGATTTGGAGTAAGAAAGACATTTTTAGGAATTTGGCATTTTCATGATTGCCCAATCTTGCCCTATACTGTACTTCTTAAGTTCCTATTCATTATTATAACATATTTTCACAAGGAGTTTATAATATTGGAACTCCATCAACGAAAATAAAACCCTAACGAAAATTATCACTTATTCATTATGTAAAAACTCCTGCATGAATACAACATATTTTAGGTCTCATGATCTGTATCAATTTCAATACCCAAACATTCTCCACCTGCATACTTTTCCCTAATGTGGTAGAAATTTGCAGGAACTATCAGTCACTGATGCATTTATAGCTGTTAATATTATTTGTGAGCTCATCTATATAAATGTCAAACCCTACTACATTTATCAAAATGCTTAATAGACATATTTATATGCTCAGTACGTACAAACACCAACACAAATATGTAAACAGGAAAAATATTGCACTGTCAAGATCGTCAACTTGATAAAATTCCTTCAAAATTACGCATTTTGTCTCCCGAAACCAAAGATGAGACAGCCGTAAATAACCCATGTCATACTGCATTTGTTCGTATTTACCCAATCACAGAAACCCCACAATAAGATTCTCGTTCTGGTTCAACAGCCTCTGTGACTGATATCAACCGGAACATTACCTATAGAGAACAGATCTATTGAAATGGCATCTTTGTCACCATTGATAAGAAATCTTTCTACGGCTGTAACCACTTTGATCCACACACTATGAGCCCCAAATAGCCTCAATCACAATGGCATAGTACATTTGACCTCTATTAAACACTGAAAGCTAACAATTTGACATCAAGTTCAAGAGTATGAGTTTTTGTCCCCAACACATTTACAGGTCATTCCCTGGATGTAGTAACTGCATTGAGCGCAAATAACCGAGTCTTGATGGATGAGCAGAAAGTTTGAGATCTGAGTGCATTTATTGCTGGATTCAGGGTGACAGCCATCGGAGGTTACGGGTGAGGGCAACCCTTGTCGTCGGATTATCATGCTCATCTTGCTAAACCGAACCTGTGGCAAAACATGTGGAAATAGTTTACATAGAAATTTGTTGCACAGCGGCCCCTGTTTCAAAAAAAACCAACCTACCCGGAGGCGGTATGGATATAATTTTACACCAAAAGAACAAAACAGGATTATTTATTTATAAAAGCTTCAACAGGACATGGGGATAAGTTGTACATTATTTGTGTCTGGGCTTTAAATCCCCCCTCCCTGAGTTTGAAGTTGGTTTGTGTAATCATGGTAATGGACTCACATAAACAGGTGTTGGGTAGGTTTGCCTTTGAACTTGTTAAATTGTGATTAATTATATAATTTATATTTATTATGCCAGTTGCTTTGTGACTGAAATGTTAGAATAATAATGGCTAGAGGTCAAGCTCAAAGTTTTTTGTTGGCCATTTTTATTTTTTAGTGTTTTGGAATGGACACCGTTCAAATTGATGGGGAGGCTTTGTCACATATTTAATTTATCTATTGATAAATTTTCCCCCTGGTTTTGTGGTTTTAATAGTTTTTTAAATTTATTCATAGGCTTATATCAAAGTTCTCTGAATACATGTACTCAGCTTAGTTTTTGTTTTCAACTCGTTTTATGATGTATACATAAAGCATGTAGGCCTGTATCAAGTATCTAGAGAGGTATACCTGGGGGTAAGAGTAAGACCAACCAACATATATGGAAATTGATCTTGTGCTTCCAAGATCTCTACATTATACCCAGTGGCGTAGCATCATAGGGGCACAGGGGCAAGTACCCCCAATCGATTGCAAAATGTAGAAAATGCCAAAAAACGGCTTGTGCTCCCCCCCATCAGACCCGATGCCCCCAATCATGGTCGGTGCACCCCCCCCCAATATGACGGCCCATGCTACTCCACTGATTATACCCCACATTGTAAGTTCTACAACATTTAACATGGGTAACTCATATATGAAAATTCCTTCCATTTTAAATCTGTATTAATAATTATGATTCTTATTCAATGAGTGCGTCTTGTAAAGAATTCACGTAATTTGATTGGTTTTCTGGTGTATAATATCTCACAATAGTTGATAGTGATATTAGTCAGGGCGCGCGCCGCCACGCAACGGCGGACGATTGTTGCTCCTCAATGGTCGCGCGATAATGCGTTCGCGTAATACACGTGCGAGAACTAAGAACACGATTCGGCGGCTTAGATGTTCGTGATGGTTTCGCTTCATTTAAAACAACGGGATGTCCTCACAAAAGTAACTTTATTTTTTTCTGAAAAAGGCAGTTTTTCTCGCAAAAATTACATTAAAACTGAATAAGAATGAGAATAATGATAGATTTTGTCTTTTGTTTATCAATATCAGAATATATGGATGGGCTGGCCAATATTTTTATCGTCAAATATTGGCCAGCCCATCCATTATGACACGATATTGGAAAGGCAAAAGACAAAATCCTATCATTTATTCTCTAAATCAATGTAAAATTCCTTTCATTTTAAACATGTCTCTATCTATAAATAAAATCTGCATATAGGCCGACTCAGTGAATGAAACTAGCCTATTGTGGCACACATCATAAGGTTAATACTATATTACCCTCTCATCACTGCTGCCACATCGTTGCCTGTGTTTCAACAAAGATATGCAACCTGATGAGATTACAACATGTTCCTTATGTCGCATTTTGTTTTCGTCGTTCGTTCCGCTACAATCTTACAGAATCTTATAGAGCCATCGATTTATATAATTCACCCAGCAGATTATGATACTTCCTCGTGTCACCTCTTATATTATACACTCAGGATATGTGTTCCTATGTCCGTGTTTTATTTTTCGCCGTGATATTACGGAATCTTGTTACCGAGGTATCGATTTACGTAATTCACACACGAGATTACAATATGGTTCTCCATAATGATATGGGATCGTCACAGAGGTATAGAGGTAGAATATAATTCACGTATGAGACATGTAGTTCTGCGGATTTAGTTACAACATAATTTATTTATATGGGTTTATATCGGAATAAAGATATGGAAACAGACATGCATTGGCAATGATCGTTTTGTGCATCTTATTTTGTTCTGTGTCATTCTTCTTTTTGCTATCTGGTACAGCTGGCTATATGCTATAAGGGTAGGGGTAGTAGAGGTAGGGCTAGGGTTAGGTAGGGGTAAATTTTACGGTAATTATGTAAAAGTGTAAACTGTTATTTTCCAAGTGATGTTACCCCAGTGTAAGAATACACACACAAAAGCATATTATTAAAGATTTTCTTATTTAAATCCTGCACTGGTACTATGTTTATATTTCTACGTATATAAAACTGTACAGAGCAGGTGCCGAGGCATTTATACCAGTTCCTATTTTCAAAGATCTCTGAATAGACCTTCTAGCCCCAGGATTATTTATTACCCAACAAAAGTTCAGGTCACGGTCTTCCTTTTAAAAATCCATACATGTACCCGCACCCATTGGGCAGATCTCAACTTCGTCCTTCTATGTGACTCCTTCCAGCTAAACGCCAACGACAAAACTTGCCTTCTGTTGTTATAAATGGGCACAGATATTTTCACAACTTAAAAAAGGTTTAGAAGTCTGTATGTATACCTAGTTTAAGCTTACTGTCGTGCAGTAGACCTGAAGGGTTAGAAACGTTACTCGAGCAATTTCTTTTTATAGAGTAAAACATTTTGAAAGAGGAAGGAAAGTTGATAGTTACAAACGTTGAATAGATCAGATGTGTGTTTAACACAGAGGTGGAGGGTAGACTCTCAATTGTGGGGATATTGCTTGTATTATTTGAAGAGGTTGAGTCAGGATTGTGTTTGACTTGGGAAATAACTTTGGGAAAAAAACTGCACAATGTGACAAAATATTTGACCTATAAAGCACATCTCACTAGGATCCACAACATGCTCATCCATCAGGCACAGTTCTTTAACCCCAATACAATTGTACATTCATCGAATGACCCTTGAAAATTTGGGTACAAAAACTGATACTCAGCAACTTGAGGTCAAATTTTGTTCTATGATTGTTTAATTGAGGTTATTGAACTATGCCACTGAAATGAGGCCATTGTGATCCATAGTGTATATACATGTAGAAGTACTGCAATATTATTTTATGTTTAAGGTGACTTGCTTTCGTGAATTTGAAACAACTTACAAATTAAGGGAAGGGGCAGAAAATTTGTGTAACTTTTATGTCTGTACCACAGAGGCCCATTATTATCTTACAGCGAATATTGCATCAAGTTAATTTCAAACAAGTCTTCAAAAATAAAATGTTTTCGAGTATCAAATGGTATTTAAGAAAGCGGTGGTCTCAAGTTACTGAATTCTTTCTTCTCTTTCAGTCTTTGAAAAGTTTGAAATCTTCAAAAGTAACATTTCTGGGGGAAATAAGATTAGCCTAGTTCATGATGACCTTTAAAATGTTATTCGGTGCTTTAACACCTTCAAGCAATGTAATAATAGGATGATCTCTCCCTCCCCAGCTATTACAATCCCTAGTTTCTGCCTGTCTGCAATTTTTACACCAATTTACAATAATATTCACTAGTGCAAAAAACGAGAGCAATTATTGTCCGATAATTTCCACCCGAACCTAACGCTTATTTGCGCACCCCCGCTGACAATCTCTGTGGAGACCGAGTTTAATCTGTCGTTTGACGGTAGCTCCCTACTACCAGTCACCTGCTATTGTGACAAATTTATACTGGTCTATGGTTCCATTCAAAAGGTGGCCAAAAACTTGAGATGTACGAGATCTTGAGATATTAATTTGGGTATAAAGGACCATGAATATATATCTGGCACTGTTTTTCACCCAATAGTCAGGACAAACTTGTCAGAAAATTTGCCATCTGGAAAGGAATTCTGCCGTGTGGAAATCACTCAGGATTTTGATGGATTATCACCAATTTTTTCACCATCACACCAAGTTAGTGAATTCTTAAGATATTATGTGCTCGGGTGAACATGTCTTATTAATGCTTTCGGTGATACTCATCAGAAAACGCTAATGAGCGTGGCAAAGCTCAGCATGTTGTGTCGTCTTTTCCACAACCCAGTAAAGTTGTGCATAAGAAGAATTATGAATTCATTTTTGCTTGACTAATTCTCTGTCAGGGTTGAGATATTATGTTGCACTTTTTTCACAACTTTGTGCTTTGTGTACTATTTTTGTAAGTGCCTTGTGTACAAGATGCATCTGTGAGAACGCTTTTGTGAAATATATGGCACTTCAGCCAAAATATATTAATACTTTTTAGACCTCCATATCAAAGTACATGGATGTGTGCTACAAATGTATCTTGATCTGTTCAAAATGTGAAGAAACATACATGAATG
The DNA here is from genome assembly GCF_039555335.1 of Amphiura filiformis. Classification (NCBI taxonomy): domain Eukaryota; kingdom Metazoa; phylum Echinodermata; class Ophiuroidea; order Amphilepidida; family Amphiuridae; genus Amphiura; species Amphiura filiformis. The sequence goes on along the minus strand of NC_092634.1, from coordinate 35,016,164 downwards.
TACAGGTAGCAATCAAGCTAATCCTGGTTGCAATAGTTCATCTTGATATAGGCTGACAAGGGTCGGGACCTACATTGTATATATACATGTTCCCATCAAGCCAGATTGATAACAATCTTTTGTATTCAATTTGTGACATGCCACTGTTGCAAGCTTTATCAAAATGATACAAAAATGAAACTGTTCACATGCCATTTAAATTGATAGCTGGCAGTTTTGTATGTGCTCAAAATAATGACAAAATAATAAGCATAAAAGTAATATAAATTCATTGACAGCTCCATCTCTTCATTGCAGCAATACATGTATATTCTTATACCGGTACTGTAGTGTCGCACAAATGCACTGTCAAGACTAATTACATCTATAGATTCTACAAGTAGTTTTCACAGCGCAAGAAATTTATATTATCCCTACGAACAACCTGCCAAACTGACATCAGTGAATTGACAACAGGTAGCGTCAATTTATTCATTTCCATCTGTCAAAATGATAATGAAATAAGAAAATTTTTTCGCAATCTATAATTTAAAAGGCTATTTCCGACTGCACTCAAAAGAGCCAGGTGTTTTGCTGTGTTTGAAATGCTTGTACTACATTTCAATGTTGTGTTTAGTATACATTGCCATTACAATTGGCGGTGATTTTCCTTGTGACGTCGACAGTCGTGGTGAATTAGCGAGTTGCCGATCTTGTCGTGATGTTACTTACGAGGAGTATGCAAGGTGAAGATTATTAATTGGCTAATGTCAAGGTGTGGAACTACAGTTAACTACTGGATGTATTTAAAGAGATATCTCATGAAAGATTTGCTCTTTATTGTATTGAATGTTTTTCGCATATTGAAATTGAAGTGATATAAAAAAAAAATGCAGAAGACGTCAAAATCAGTGTACAATCCAGCCATTAGACTTGGTTTTTGCTATAAGTTTAAATTGCAGCAAATGCAAATGGATGGTATAGATCTACATGTACATGCACATATTTTTAGTGATAAATTATCAGATTTCATGAAATGTGTATATGTAACAAGAAATTTGATCAAAATGAAATTGCTCAAATTTGACCAACACAAACATAATCTTCATATCAAATTTTAGTGACAATCGTATTTAGTTTCTTTGATTTTTAAGTTTAGAATGGTGTAAATTAATTGAAAATTGAAAAGTATTCAGAATCAATAATAGCTTATCACCTATCAAGTGCACAGCATTTATGTACTCGTAAGGTCAACCAAAAGTCAGGTTAACGCACAATGAAAAGATAAATTATTAGCTTGATAAAATTAATGAGTACATTGTACATTAGTCCGATATGGCTCTGACAACAAAACCAACGCTGATATTGCCAATCGGTTTTTATTCATCTCTCCCTTTGTTTCCTTCGTCTAATAAAGACGAAAATATAGCATTGTCACCACCTCTTCAAAAAAATACTGTATTGCCCCTTTCTCTGGCCCTATTTATATTTAATATTTGAACACAAACAAACCACATAGCAAGCTATAGAAAATACTACACTTGTCATGATCAATGACCACTGCCGTAGGGGCTAGACAACACCGCTGTGTCCGTTGTTAAGTCTTGTTCCAATCTATAATGGTTTATCTGATGATCAGAGAACAAAATAGAAGATGAGTGAGCAGGATGAGGTATCTCTCTATCCAGGATGCTGATATGTACATGAATTCATCATGTTTGTTACATAGGTTAACGTTAAGTACCTGTTTGTGGATGGAGCAGTGTGTCAAAGGGGCCCCTTAAATGTTCAATCATATTGTCTTACATGTTAGGAGGGAAAATTGTATTGGCTATTACAGTTGAAATCCTTACACCCCCTGTGGAAGATGTGACCTTCATATTCCACACAGGGGGTGTAGATTTCAAATGGAGTCACCCATACAGGTCTCCCCTGTGTGGACGATTAAGGTAATGTATTCCATAGGGTATATGATTTCAACTGAAATAGCCCAATACAAGCAAACGGAATGTACCGGTACTGTAAAAGTGGTAATTTTTGTGTGTGTAATTTTTTTCGCTTTGCCGATTTTGAACTACAGTGCTTGTTTTAATTTTGCGATTTTGAGTTTTCTTACATCCCTAGTCCTATACTGTACATTAAAAGAACATATTTGTGTGTTTTTATTTTCACGGTAGCTGTGTTGTTGCGCGAAAAGCGCGTAAATTAATGTACCACAAACATTTCCACTATAAAAATGTGATAGAAAGAAGTGTAACTGTTTGTCTTGCACATGAACACCATTATACAAAGTACTGGTTGTCATTAAAAATTTCTAACCATATTTTAGCTGCAGATATCATAGTGGAATGGCTGTACGATGACATGATATTGATAGCATTTTAATAAGGTTGGTTTTGTCAATGACTGTCATATCCATATCAGCCTCAGGATGTCAGCTAAGGAAGATTCTCAAAGATCAAATTCAAGGGTCCTTATACTATAGTTGAACCACTGTATACAGTACTGGCATGATAGATAATGGGCTCCAATGATGGGCACCGGGTGTGTGGTAGTACTACATTGGTACCGGTGTTTGGTAGCACATTGGTATAGCGACAGTAACCAAGCTGCCACATGACATGGCTCATTAAGTTACATTGTTGAAATGACCCAAATGTTTATGTTTGGTTCAGTGAAATTGGGTTTTAAATGTCTAATTAAAAGTTTATGTTGCAATAATTGGATTATCATTGGATCTGAAATGTCAAATAATACAATAACCCACTCCCCATGAAAACAAGAATAAACACATAATGAGCCTAGAGCAAATATGCTGTGTGGGAATAAAAAAAATCCAGATTTATTCTTATGAAAGGCATTGAAGGCAAGCTCATTATTATAGGGCCTACTACCGCGGTATACAAGAAAGATTCAAAAATTCACTTATCAAATCAATGCACCAACAACCAACATTTGGATTGAAAAAGTCAAAAAAGGACATTATTTTTCAAAAATTATGAAACATGATCTTCATCCATGGTATTGTCCTTTTTAAAGACAATTCTTGTCAAACTAGAGTACAAAACTTAAAACTTCTAATCTATAGATTCATCCATAGTATTCCACATCTCTGAGTATTCGCTGTTGTAGTGCATGTTAGAATGTGACTGTTGCTAGGTCAACTAGATCACGCTTTCTTTGTTACGAACCACTGATCGAAATGATCACAACACAAAGCCTATGGCATATCAAAATTCGGAACAGGTGTATGAGCCCTGGCTTGGCGCTTTAGCAGTATTAAACCAATAGTTACTAATGACAGCAAATTCCAAGCACTGGTGAACTATTTACACATGTACACATACATCACATACAACCCCATCTAACCATGCTAACCACCAATTCAACCCTCAATCCTATTTTTATCCTCCTCCAGGAACAAGCCCACCTGGAGTTTGCTAATCATCCCTACATCAAGTTCACTACCACTGTAGTGCAGTGCCATCAGCCATACTGACACATAGACTAAACCATGACACAGATCATGGCTGGATTCCATGGGGTTAATGAAGGGTGAGTCAATGTGTCTGGCTAGGTGATGATTTATGCACAATTTGTTCAATTTGACCTCATTTCAGGTCACTACAAAACTTTAAATGCTTTTGCCTTTGGGTGTCTGTTGCTGCACAGCATGTTTGGAATTACATATACACCAAGAATTACAACATATTTTTGAGCCAAGAACCACAGGACCAACCCCCAGAATGTGTATTCATTTGACTAGCATTAAGAAACAGTTCAACAAATAGGACTAAAGTCGGTATATGGTGAAATGTGACTTTTCCCCAAATTTTAAGATTTTGAACAATAGTCCCAGGAAGAAAGTAAACACTGCTGTGAAAAGGTCAAAAGGGCTCAAATTTAGTACATTGAAAATGTTGAATAGTACAAATGTAGTTGGAACATATAGTAACATGTAACTGCTGTACATTGTACATGTACTGCATTCTGACATCATGTTTTCATGGATCGATGTAATCTGGTTTAAACATTTTTGCCATTTGAAAGCTGAAATTTCAATAAACGCATGAATATGTATTGTTGCATAGGTTAATATATCGTATAATTGGACCACAACCACTAAAGCTATTCAAGACAATCTAATTGGAAGTAGGAACTTAAAATTTGTTACCCAAAAATTGGACTCGCCCTGCCATTCATTATATTTTATACACCACATATTTCTAGATGGGGTCAGACTTGTGTGTAAACTCCACCAAACACAAACAAACTCCAGCTTTTGCAAAAATGAAAATCTTTTCCTCATTGAAAACCGGAGGTGAAAAGCCCACACAAAAAGTACTAATAGCTTTGTTACCATTTTCTTCCAATAAAATATGACACCTTAAAGTACATTTCTGATCGTTGACAGCGATTTCTATAATAATGCAACCCACACGTTCTATGGAGTTTACGGTTTATAATATACCTAAACCACTTCCAAGTTCCAGATGCAACTATTGAAATATTATGTACCCAAAGCTGAATCATAAAGTAGGTAAATATTATGGTATACCTGCACTGGTTTTTCTGTATCAATATTTACCCATATTTTATTCCCTATGATATTTTATCCTATTTCAACATATTGTTTTCCAATTAATCATACAAAATTAAACAAATCAATCAATCATGACAGAGGGACAGATATGAATTAGGTTATATCTATTGGACATCAGACTGTTTGATGTTTGGTTGTGCTCATTTTTTTCCCTCAAAGTTTTCCTGAACTTGACTCACCATTAACCTGGTTTTACAAAGATAACACTAGGATCCACAACATGCTCATCTATCAGGGTACACTTCTTTGACCCCTATACATTTGTACATTCATTGAATGATCTTTGAAAATTTGGGTACAAAAACTTGTACTCTGCAACTTGAGATCAAATTTTTCACTATGATTGTTTAATTGAGCTTATTGAACTACGCCACTGGGATGAGGCCATTGTGGTCCATAGATAGATAGATAGATAACAATCTTTATTCAGGGTAATTCATTCAGTTTACAAAAACTGGTCTCCCATGAGACCCTGATATAATTATTAATACATTGTAATTGAAAAGTACATGTATAAGATTTTAACATGTTTTACATATCAAGAGTTTAATTACATGATACAAAAGAAAAACAAAATTAAAATCAAGGTAATATTTACAAAGCAAGATGATAAAATGTAAAACATAAAACATGTATCATAACATACATGTAGTGCAATTTAGTACTGCACTACTACTACAGAGGTGGAAAGGTGTGAATTAAATGCTTATGATTGATTTTAACATATTCACATTCATTGAAGTAAGATTACTGCGGACATCAGAAGACAGTCCGCTCCACACTGAGGCACCTCTGTAAGAAAAAGTTCGCTTGCCTGAAATATTATTCCAAGAAGGCAAGACAAGGGTATTACAAGATTGACTTCTGGTACATTTCGAATGAATTGAAGAAGTAAAAATAAATTGCCATGAGAGGTAAGATGGAGCATCATGATGAAGACATTTAAAAACAATCACAAGAAGCTGTTTCTCCCATCTTTTGTTTAATCTGTCCCAAGAAAGTGTATTCATCATATCAGAAATGGGTGTTCTAATGTCGGCGGGCAAAAGGACACGAGCAAGTTTGTTTTGAAGAATTTGGAGAGAATTACAATGCTCAGAAATGCAGTTTGACCAAACAGGACTGCAGTAATCAAAATGTGGAAACACCAATGCATTGGCTAGTAAATTTAGTGTGGCTGGAGGAAGATAAAACTTAACTCTGCGAATGACACCAATACGTTTAGAAATAACAGAAGAAATATAATCAATATGATCATTCCAAGTTAAAATTGGATCAAAAATGACCCCCAAATATTTAAATTTATCAACCCTTTCGATAGTCTCATTACCATAGATAAGTGAAATGTCATCAAAATTTTTCAAAGTATGATTTGTTCCAAAAAGCATGTACTTAGTTTTCTTAATGTTAAGAGTAAGCTTGTTGATTTCAAACCACCGAGCAATTTTTAACAAGCAATCATTCATTTGAGACTGAAGAGCATTCGAGGTCTGATTATCCAAAAAGCAAAGTTGTATCATCAGCATACATAACACATTTACAATCAATACATTCAGGAAGAGAATTAACATAAATTATAAACAACAGTGTACCTAAGATCGAACCCAGCGGAATGCCGATGTTAACATTCTTAAAATCAGAGAGTGTAGAGTTAACATTGACTGATTGTATTCTACCACTTAAGTACAAGTTAAACCAATTTAAAGTGTTACCAGTGACACCATAGCTATGAAGCTTTTGAAGAAGAATTTCGTGATTTACAGTATCAAAAGCTTTTTTGAGGTCCAGGAACAATGCTCCTGTGACAACACCATGATTCATATTATTTAAAATGTAGTCAGAAACATCAATAAGAGTAGTAGCAGTAGAGTGATTACGTCTGAAGCCAGACTGACAAGGGTTTAAAATGCTATTTTCAGTGAAGAAATTGTAAAGTTGATCATGAACACCTCGCTCAATAATCTTAGAAAGAACAGGAAGCACAGAAATTGGTCTATAATTATTTACATCATACTTATCACCATCCTTATGAATAGGAGTAATTTTGGCTTGCTTCCAGTCATTTGGAAAACAAGATGTAGAAAGCGAAAGATTACAAATATAAGCCAGAGATTTACATATAACTGGAGCAGCCAATTTTAAAAGCTTTACATCAAAATTACTAATACCAGGTGATTTGTTGTTATTCATCTTACAAATTTCATCAAAGACAAATTCAGGTGTAATATAATCAAAACAAAATTGAGCATTAACACGATTACCCAGAGCACATTCTTTGTCATCATAATCATTACTGTTAAATTTAGTGGCAAGACTGTTTCCAATTGATGCAAAAAACTCATTGAATTTGTCCGCAGTTTCTTTATCATTAGCTGTGATTCCTTCATTAGATTTGACAGCATGAACGGAAGACTTATTGTCAGGAATCAACTTTTTAATAGTAGACCACAACTTTTTAGAATTATTTACATTTTCATTAATAGCATTACAGCAGTAAGTCTTTTTCAAAGACTTATTCAAATTATTAACCTTATTTCTTAACACTTTAGCAGTCTTCCAATCTTCAGGATTGTTGGTTTTGTGTGCTTTCTTGAAGTAGTAATCTCTATCTTTAGTTAATTGAATGAAGTCCCTAGTAATCCATTCAGGAAGTGGTGATCCTTTCACAAGCTTTTCTTTTATAGGTGCATGATCATCACAAACATCATTGAATAGTTCTTTCCAAACACTTAATGCATCATTAACATTATTACAATTTAAAACTTTTAAATTTAATGCATCATTAACATTATTACAATTTAAAACTTGCATAGTGATAGGCCTGTACAAAATGATCAAATTGAAAAATCAATACATTTACTGGACGTTGGTCCGGGGTATTGTTTTAATTTTTGGAAACAAAATTCACATCACTCCTGCCATCACTCCCTTTAAAAAACATGTCATGAGCCAAAATTTCCCCTAAAATTCAAAAGATTGTATCCACTTTTTTATATCCAAAATTTTTTAATTCCCTCCCCTGCATAAATGACCTGTCTCTTTAGCTACATGTACATATGAGCAAAACTGCTCAGTATTCAGTCTTTTGTTAACTTAATACCATAAAATATGTGTGGTAAAAAAAGGGGTTAAAGAAATGTTTGGTTTCCAAGTATAAATCCACAGATTTGGTTATAAATATTAGGGTAGACAGGTCCCATTTATTGTTTCTGGTTGGATTTGCCTACTTGAGAGTGCAGTTCTTGACCATTAACTTTCAACTGACCCCAACAGAACTGTGTAAACCTTTGAGAGGTTTAGAAACTCAGTTTAGCCTGACCAGTCATACATAATACAGCCTGGCATCCTAGACTAAAGCATTTTGAGGAAAGCCTTCTTTCTTTTGAGGTCAATATCCATTTTAATAAAGCTCTCAAAACATTCCACTAAAGGCAGTTCATATTGGACGGGCTAAGTAAGGAAAATAAATACGTACTTGCCCATATGACTCTGCATAGAAGGAAGAAAGGTAATTTAGAATTCGGAGGCTGGAGATGATGAAATACTGATCAAGAAGTTTGTTTTCAGAGTAAATCCTGAAGAATTTCATTTTGGACCAGATCTGAAATGGACCCAACTCACAAACTGCGCAAGTGACCCACATTTTGGAAATTAGTCACTACTCCCAACTCTTTAATTTTAAAGTCACTGTACATGTACAAATATACATTGTAGACAGTGAAAATGAGAAATGAGAAAAACTTATGCAACCAGTTTGATGTTTGTGAAATTCAAGGTGCTGTTTCACACTAGATCTGATAAATATTTTATGTGTGCAAAATTTTGCCCCAGTCTCCCATAAGTACATCACAAATGTATCAAATAGTTCATAACCAACCAAGCGTGTTTGTAAGGATGGGGATTTGGTACGAAGTGTCGGAGTCAGGTCGCTGTACCTCGGTGACCTTTTACATGTATGCAATGGGATAACATGAGAGCGCATTCCCCTTAGATAACCCAACCACATGATTAAATGTAAGGTTTTTATGTGTCTTGTGGTTTGCAAGTCTGATGACAAAATGTGTGAAAACAATTGAAAATAATGAAGAAGCATTAGAGTTCTTCAATTAAAATGCTGAAGTTGCTGAACTTAAGATCATGAAGGCATCATGTTCAAAGCCAGGTCAAATCATTTTATGACACCAAAAATACATTACCGTCAACAAATTATGTGGCATCTATGTCATGAGCACACAAAATGCTTTCTCCAACCAAATTGGAAAAAAGAAAGCACTCCAAATTATTGTACATGATGTAGATTATAAAATTCCTTTACCAAAATAAGATCTTCACTCCAAACAAATGGCAACTACAAAGGTGTAGCCAGCGGGGGCAAAGGGCAGCTTCCCCCTTCCCCTCGTGGGATGCTGGCCGCCCTGATATTTAAGATTTTTAGGCCTTTCCTGTACTTTTTAACCCATTTTGACCATTTTCATCAAAGTTTTCCCCCTGAAAGTTGCCTTGGACTCCTTGCCCCCCCCCTCCTTTACCCATCCTCTGAAAAGTGCTGGCTATGCCACTAATGGCAACAAACATTGGGAAGGCCCACACACTTTTTCTAGACCTAATTATGCTGATGCAACCTATTTTGTTTCCATTGTGCGAATCCTGGTTATAAATCCAAGATGAATTAGATTATGTCAAGACAAATAAATTATGTGGAAAATTGCGAGACATTAATGATGTTTTGTGCGAGACTCCATCATCATTTTTCATTCCTCCGATACACTTCCCCTTGCCACTGCAGACATAAAATAGTCGTAGATGTGCAACCCTCATGCATTCTCACTTCTCAGACAAAATCACATGATTATGTTCTGGGGGCAACATTAATGTTCCCTTCACCTAGGATTGGTACATAAATCTCGAGAAAGTTACGAGACGTTTGAGAATATAAACAAGAGCAATTGTGACCCTCTTTTCACAGCTTCTGAAAAACCCCATTTTTGTCAGTCAAGTGTGCAATGGTTTCAGACACCATGGGAACTGGTATCAAAATACTGGAATTATAGGAATATCATCAACACAATAAATGGTACCTGGTTATCATGGTTATCTCTTCCCCTGCAAGAGTACCTGAAGCTCTTTTTTACATATTCAGCAAACTTATTTGCCATCAAAATTAGACTAATATTGAAATTTATTTCAAATTAGTAATATCCTCATCTGCAAACTGTTCTTTTCCAAGTATTCTAAAGTACAAGGTACAGTTTCACTGTTGAATTTGGAAGCATTCTCATTTCTCAAACATTTGGGGTAAAGTTCGTACTAATCAAAAGATCTTTTAATTACTGGGTACATTTACTGTATTGTTCTGAAACATGTATCAATATAATCATGGTGGCACATGAAATTTTCCCACCATTATCTGACTCTAAGTTTAATTATTGAAATATTTGTGATCCAACCGTTCACACCTAAATCTGATAGGATATTATTAATATCATTTACGCTGTAAATAGCATCGTTAGGAACATCTTGATTATTTTCCAATAAGCTTAATCCTCCATTCATGATTTAATAATCAGTAATATTCCTGTTTTGTGCATTATTTCTAAGCCCCAACCACTCTGACCATTTCCAGGCTCTGACACACATGCCTATGATATCAAACTTGTCCTCATGGTAACCTTTTGTCCCAACCATCTCAACACCATCAGACTGAGCTTAAACCAATCCACACCCCTAAACCACAGCTAAACTCCTTTAAACCATGTTTAAGAAACATGTCATGATCCCATAATCCAGGTCACAAGGGTTTCCCTGAATAGCTTATCTGTTTAATGATGCCATAATTCAGGTCACTGACAACTTCAGGTTTCCTTGAATAACTTACCATAATTAATGAACTTTAATTACAGTTAATGACCTGATGAGCGATTCATCCTTGCCAATGACCTTTGATTGCAAAAATTTACGAAATGGTTCACTACACTTTCTGTGATCAATAATTAATGGGGATGACGGCGACGACGACAGTAGTATGGATTCCACACGTGTGTGCAGATACTATAAAATTAATAAGATTTTTAACCTGATTAGATTCGCATAGTTTCAATACATGGAATGTAATTCAATTACGCTTCCACAATGGATGCAATTATCTGTAATCATTACGAAATGCTAACTATGCGCTTTGGTTTACACATCGTTGTTTTCGCCATTGATATACTAGCAATTTCTTATTGACAGCAAGTAATATTGGGTCGAACCTTCATTAATATTGGGACAATTAATTATTTAAACTTGAGAAATAAGATCACTGAAGGTTGTTTGTTTACATGTATTTGTTTAAAACCAGTTGGTCCAGGGGGACACACACTTGGGTCTTGACCAGGCTCAAGCAAATTGCTTAAGCCAAGGTTTTAAAGCTTAAATATAAGCATGCTTTCATATGAACAAAAAATAAAGAACAGGTTTGAGGAAAAAAAGCAAGGAAAAGAAAGGCTACTCCCAACGAATTAGTCTTTGGGTCGAGAAATAAGAAATTGGGAATGGGAAGTTGCTGTAGTTGCACTGATTCAACAGTTTCCCTGGGCTCCCTGCAAAATTACAACATTTGATGAACCTGTTGAAACCTTAATTCACTTTAATTTGAATTAATTTATAACAAATATTTGAACTATCACTGTCTGTATGCTATTTGCACACAAGGATGCTACATGTAAGTTACAAACTATCTATGGATAGTTGGATATATCATGTTTATTGCATTCACTATTTTACAGTAATTCATCATGCAACACACAAGCTAGACAAGACAAGACTCGGGCTCATCAATTATCGGTATTGCTGTACAGAATGTAGATGCATGGGTTATGGGTAATACCACAGGGGTCAAGAGTTCAACTTCAATTGAATTTTGGGGAGATTAAACTTGTCAGACTTCATGTTATTAAGGATGTTCAGTTTGTGATGATTATCCGTCAAATTAACCATAATTTATATAAAACTTCACTGATCCATACATCAATCCATACATCATCAGCAATCAGGATTATATTATCTATAAAACTAAACAATATTGATTATTCAATTTGTTGTCTGAACATGTTGTGACCACATGTATAATAATGAGCTTTTTATTTGGAAAAGTTGAAAAGGCACTTGTATCAAAAAGGCCCCCTTTCTGTCAATGTCATCTGTAGATTTAGTATACAATGTATAGAGATAGATGTAAATCACACTTATAGGTTAGACAAATTATGCATTTTTCCCCAAAAGACTTGTAATGACATTTACAACATGTATCACAGCTCAAATGGCATGTGTGCATCCATGCAGTAAAGTTTTGTAAAATATCCAATCTTCCAAAATGCAATGCAGCCTACGCGATGAAGCATTTGTTTTTTTCAGAAGAAGAAAAATATCTCTTTCATACAAGTGCAAAATAGAAATGATATCATTCTGCGGGTCATATGGTATGTGTGCTTTCATGCGAGCAAGTCATGTATAGGCTCAAAATCTGCGTCAGCGCCATGTACATGATCATACCGGGCATACATGATAATGATGATAACTCGTCGTCGACTAGACTTGGAAGAGGACTCCGTCATGCGTGTCGTGATTTCGTTAATGCAATCCCCTGGTGAATATTACCCATGAATGAAAGTGATATAGGAGCAAACTGGTATGTATAAATAGAATATGTTGTATCGGAGCTGAGAAAAGCCCTACAGGTCATGGGAACTGGAGGATGAGATCTGACTGTTATCATTGTTATACATTACTATATAGAGTATTCTGATGTTTGAACACCAGAATGAGTAGAAATAGTTTTGGTGCAAACCAATCAGTGCAGAGGAGATGCACTTGGGTCCTGATGGGACCATGGCAGGCTCAAGCAAGGCTAAAAATTCTTCTTCTAAGCATGCTGACTTTGCTTATACAGAAAGAAGTGAAGAATGAAACATGTTGTTGCTGAGGTTTTTTGTTTGTTAGGGGTGGGTTCCCCCACCCCCAATGTAGACCAGTCCAGACTGCAAAATAATCCTGATACATGTATGTGTGAGAAATACAAAATGCAGGCATTCTGTACTAGTACTAGTGATGTAGTCTGAATATACCCCAACACCTTTAGAATCCAGCCTGAATCATGCATTCTGAACAGTATGTACACAGACAACATGCAGACTAATCTAGTTCGATGTGAATGTAAAAGTGACATCTGGATACCAGTCATAGCATCCCTATCTGTAATGTGCACTGATTAGTGCATCCTCTTCACACCAAGGTAAAAGTTGGCATCAGTAAAATTGCAAATTGTATGATAATGTGATGCTCACTGAATTGTACATTATGATGACATTACAGCTGCATCACATTTATCATTATGATGACACCTGTTGTGTTTATATTGCAATTATTAATGCGGAAATATATTTCAATTTGAGGAGGAAGAAAAATGTGATATGTATTCAATCATCCATGATTCAATTTAAATTCATTTGCATTGAAAACTGCTTTAGTTGTTGTTTTTGTACATTGTATAAATTATTTCTTTTTGTTTTTTCCCTGTTTTCACTTGCAAATGCAATGAATTTTAAGTTATTACACTTTTATGGGTAATGCCCTACACTACATATTTCTACAAGCAAAGAGCAAGCTTGGTTTAGATAATATGAAAGTACCAGGCTTTTATATTAATGTTGGTATCTCTAGTGACCTGTCCTGCTGCACCATCATCATCATTTGGCATCATCATCCTCTCACTAGGCTGCGCAGGATCCACAACATGCTCATATATCAGGGCACAGTTCTTTAACTTCAATACATTTGCACATTCAATGAATGATCTTTGAAAAATTTAGGTACAAAAACTCATACTCTGCAACTTGAGGTCAAATTTTGCACTGATTGTGTAATTGAGGTTATTGAACTATACCATTGAGATGAGGCCATTGTGGTCCATAGTGGAGATTCAGGTTACAAATTCACATCCAGGAGTAGAAATGCAAGATTGAGGCCCTATCTGCAATAGCTGCCCTATACACAATTAATACACAGGTAATTTCTGCATTCTATATTATACACATATATGTACATGTACATATCTAAAATATGACACCTGGCAGCTACATGTATTGCAGTTGGGCCTTCGTGCACTATACATTTTTGTAAATTCCCTTGATATTGTACATGTACTCCAATACTCTAGCCTGAGAGGCTATGGAACAACCCTACTCCAAAAAAAGTTCACATTTAATGTTTCATGTTCGACCAACTTATCTACATTGTGGACCCTGCGGTTAGTACATGTAAGCTCAAAAAGCCTCAGTAAGTGCCGACTCAAAAAAACCTAGCTACAAACGAAAAGACCCAAGTACAGACTTCCTGTACGGTAGCTGCAATTACCTTTCACATAAGAGTTTCTGGTATAACATTCCCCAAAACATGTAATTAAGTCTTCATTAAACCCAAACATTGAAGTACTTTGAAGCCCGATGATGCATAGTGCGTATAATAATTGAGTGGTACTTGAATAATGAGAATGTTCTACTGCAAGTAAACCGGTTCGTATTAAAATAATGGGAGCACTCGTATTTATACAATTGACTATCAGACTTGTAAAAAGCCGAGCTTTAATTGGTTTCGACACAGACTCCGCCCCGTCGTTTACTCCAATTTTGAAAAATGCCATTCTTTAAAGATCAATTATTCGTAGGCATGATTACAATTTTATGTAATAATTATCCATTCATTGTGCAAGCAATAAGCTCCTAATACATCCATCCGTTTGTATGCTTCAGTCGGCTATCATAAAATAAAATGACATAGCTATACATGCGGGCACACGCTGCACCACTTGGACGGGCTCCTTCATAAAATGCAGAGTCCAAGAGTATTCTACCGTTAATGCGTTATGGTTGAATACCGATGCACATCCGCACACCTCCAAACTGCACGCACGATTTAGCACCACCCTGGTGCTCTGACATGTACCCCGGCCGTTTCATCTTCATCGTTATCATCCTTCTTTAAAATGGGAATAATCGGCGGAGGAAATTTGCACTCTGTTTGGCATTCGCTTTGGAGTGCATGCCTCATTGATTTCGATGAATCAGAATCTCAAAAACTAACTTCCAAAATGGCATTCCAATGCATAGGTAGAATCAGTAATTCACAATTATACCCAACGATTGACGATGACTAACACATCTACTCAAGTACATCTTTTATAGAATTGAACTTAGGCATCCTTTTTACACCCCCCTACCTTTCATCATCGCTAACACTATTATCTCATTCCCTTAAGACCCAGTTCAATCAACTGTACATAATGCTGTGTACAGAAATCAAGCAATGTGTATTCTGGCTATCACACCACCATCATACCCGGCAACAAATGAGTCATTTTTGCCCACCTTTAATGTTGCGGAATGAACTGGGGCATTGACTTCTCAAGGTGTTCAATAAAAGTAGATCTTAATCGAAAATTTTACAAGTCACTTTTATATCAAGTCCCACTCTATCTAGATGTTCACTCTTGGCCAAGGATCACACCATTTTTTAATGCTCCACAAATGATGCACTTTTTCTCTGTGACAGCGAAATAATTTGTACAGATCACAAAAATGAGTTACTGGGTATTCCAAGTTGAAATCTATACCCCCTATGGAAGACATGCCACACAGGGGGTGTAGTTTTCAAATGGAGTCACCCATTCAGGTAACCCTGTGTGGAAGATTACTAAATCATGTCTTCAATAGGGAGAGTATGGATTTCAACTGGAATAGTTGAAAATATGCCTTCTGACTTGATCAAATTCCCAACTCTTGACATTCTACTTTCGTATGATGCAAAACTCCCCAAGACTAACATTAATTTTGTACCAATCATGTTTTTATATTTTGCCAAAATTTGCAGCACATTGTGTCTACACTCTACATGTACATGTAATGTGGACATGTATACATGAAATACTAAATTTTTAGGTAATTTCCAATTATATTCTGTTCATTGCGAAAATTGAACATCACATCTGACTGTAGATGTAACTTATGTCCATAAATTCACTTCAATATACAATGTATACTTGCAATCATCCAGGCGGCGAGTGGCATGATAGAGCCGGCAACTTGTGAAACCGCCTGGCCGTATGGCATTTTCCATATACTGGTTAGTTTTGTGGGGTTCATTATCGAACCCCAACGGTTTTAGCTTGTATTTATATTATTTATTAACATAGGCTTATTTGTTTATGATATTTCAAGCGTTTTAAAATTTCAAAATAATCCCATTCAATTACACGGTTGACGATGAAAATTTACTGAATTTAGAGAATTCACGGCGACCACCACCTGCAATCATCATAGCTTCTCCCTTTAACCTACAGCTATACCTTGACTCTATCATGTACTTGTATAGATTTTTACGAGAACTGTTTCAGACTGAATAGCTAATGTAGTCTAGAATATACAGCATTCACTAGATCACTGATGAGCCTGGTAAGCCATCCATGCCTGCATCATATGAAATATATTGTTGTTT
The DNA here is from genome assembly GCF_039555335.1 of Amphiura filiformis. NCBI lineage: Eukaryota > Metazoa > Echinodermata > Ophiuroidea > Amphilepidida > Amphiuridae > Amphiura > Amphiura filiformis. The sequence goes on along the minus strand of NC_092634.1, from coordinate 35,000,053 downwards.
ATATCATATTTCCAAAAGAGTAGTCTCTTCACGTCCAATATTGATTTTAATAAATTTTGTGATGTCAATTTCGATCAGAGTTTGTTCGCCCACAGTACAGTAAGGCATCGTCTTGTTGTGTGGTGTTGATGTAACAAACATCGTAACCACAATATTGTGTGAGTGTGTTTGTAGTTTGAAGAATGGATGTCCATGATATTTTGTTGTGCGTAAGCTGTGATTGTATGTGTACATGTACATGTATGCATAATGGTCCTCATGTATGGGGTGGGGTGTGAGAGGGTGGGGTGTGCGAGGGTGGGGTGTATATTTGAGGGTTGATTAGGGCTCCTGAGGTTGCCTGTATGGATTTTGTAATGGAGGGTTTCGGTGTCATGTGTATCGGGGTGTACATGTAGGGGTGTTAGTAATTATTGAGGGTGTGTGTGGGATGATGGGATGTGGGTGGGGTGTGTACATGTTGTATGTGTGTGTTTGAGGGTTGGGTGTGCATGTGATGGGGTGTTTTAATGGAGGACTTTTGTATGTGTGTCATGTGATTTACACATAATGGTCCACATGCGGGGTTGACAGGGTGTTGGGGTGTGTGGGGGGTGCTAGTGCTGGGGGGGGGGTTGAGTGGGGTGTGTTTGAAGGAAGGTTGTTGTGTACTTGTTTGAGGGTGCATCTGATTGGGCTACTGTGATGTAGTGTTATTAATGAATTTAATGAAGAGTTAGTGTGTTGTGAGTTTTTGGGGGGGGGGCATACATGTAGGGGTGGGGTGTGAAGGAGTGTATAGGGGTGTGCTCATAAAATATCTTGCATGTGTTGAACCTTGAATATAATACGTAATGTCCGTATGTACATCTGAAGAGGATGGTTGAAAGATCAATGACCTCATCTTTGAAATATTTATGTAAATTTTTTTAATTAGATCCAGGAACACCTGCCCATTTAATCTTATTGCCACAAAATGATCACAATTAATCATCACAAATATAATAACCACAATTTGAAAACTAGAAATTACAATTTACACTGCTAGGAATATTAGCATGCATATTTGCTGTTAAAGGTACAGTATTTTGCTGATTCAGTAGGAATTTTGGGACTATTATTTTTCTGGTAATACTAGGGCATTTAACTCATATGTTTTATGCAGCTAACCATTTTACTCAGCTGAGGGTTGCATGACATCATTATTTGTTTTAATGAATAACAAGGACAGTTTCATTTCCACTGCCCATAAGTTTTTTTAGCATTTTCTCCATTAACAGCTCCATATTCATAAAATACCTTTAAAATATTTCCAAATAGCAAACGAAAAAAGTTCTATGACCTACTGCACATTAAAATCCACTTCACATCTGTAGTTCAATAAAATATAATTAGCCTCTGTGGTTTATATGTTATTACTTTTTATATCTAGAACAATTCAATGTGCATCCACAATAATATAGATTAGAAAAGCTAAGTATTGAAAAAAATGACTGTAGCATCGCCATTCTGTCGTACACACTACTACTAGAGATAGTGCTTGCTGCACTGAGTCCCACTAGAATCCAAAACATGCTCATAGTCATTACACAGTTCATAAACCCCAATATGTTTGTACAGTTATACATTGACCTTTGAATGTGTTGGGTACAAAAACTCAATCCCACAACTTGAGGTTACATTTTGAGATGTGACTGTTGAATAGGAGGTTAATGAACTACACATTGAAAATGAGAGTATTTAATGCTCGCTGCAGTCCCCACACCCACTCCCTCCCAGGGCTCGATGAGATGGTAATTTTCATCCAAATGATCAATATTAATTCGACTGAAATTGTTTTTAGTCGTGAGTGATATTGGACGTTTGTTGTTACGCTATAGATATAGAGAAATTAATGTGGAGTCGTAATGATGAGGTTGTTATAAGGTCAGAGATGCACAGTTTGACTCTTGAGTGGATCATTGGCGGGATGGGAGTTTAATTTGATGTTAAATTATTTTTATATCTTATTTACTGATTAAATTAACTGTATGGAATTTGATTGTAAATCGTGTTGAACAATTTAAATTGAGAGACAAAATGCAAGTGCTCCAGTAAAGAAAAACAGTGTCATTATTACTAAACTATCCTTAAAATGCAAAATATCCCTTCTTGTTTCTGTTTGTTTGTCTTGTCCAAATAATATACCGGTAATATAATACATGTGGGTTTATAAGCGTAATACATATGAAAACTTCGGATGTAAACATATCATACACATGTACATGTACAGTGTGGCTTACATGCAGTGGATATCATATTATTGATCACATGGATGATAAAATTGCTTCTAATATCATTTGCCCGTTCATTTTTATCCCGAAATACATTGTAACATGCTCCTCGCAAGAATCAAATTGGATTTGATAGAAAAATGCAACGATCCTGTAATTTGAGCCCAATACCGTGTGACACCGCAACATAATTTCCACTGTAAATTCTCTTAAATTGAAAATTCTTTATTTTTCCTCCATTACACTCTCGGCTCTCGCTGTCAAATTTTAGATATGTAAGCAGATACATAATACCAGTAGTATCCTCTCCGTCCATTTTTGCCTCTGGGTCTAGGGAAATCAAGTACAAAATCCTTGCATAGGGCAATGTTATTGTCCGCAATGCCGCCGATTACTATTAGACAGCAATTCCCATATTGGGAAAGATGGGTAATTAGTCTCTGTCACAGAATATATCTGATCAATTTTATGTGGTTTATGCAAGCAGATCAACCAATTTGCTTCATGATGCTATCACAATGAAGATGCCAGGATGAGGCAAGTGAAGCACTAGCATTGGTAACAGGTTCAGATACATTTTACTTCTGAATCAAATTCAAAATCGTTACATGGCCGAGGAATTTTTGAATAAACCATAGTTTTGTCTCAAATTCTAAAATAACTAGCAACTAATTTCTGAGCTAATTTATATTGCCTCACTTTTTTATGAAAGTGTTCCTTTTTTGTTCCTTCTTTTTTTTAAATATTATTTTTATTCTTTAAATCCACTGCAATGAAATCAACAGACTGACCATCACTTGAACAATTTTTTTGTGCACCCTATACCTCCTCAACATAATAATGTGCCTTGGACAAACAATTTTGATTTTCTATCACAAACTATTTAAAATCCAAAACCACAAGAATAATAATGTAAAACCCTGACTTAGCCTCACACACTAAAGCCACAAGTTAGTCTCCAATCTATCCTATTCTATGCGTGCATTTTCCAAACCACGCACGAACACAATTTAGCTGACGTTGAACTTGCATTGAATAATATTGGAAGTGAACTGTACAAGTAGTGAGCCAAGGCAGCCTAAGGCCTGCGGGCCAGTAATTACTTTTACGTGCTGTTGGATTGAATTCGGACGACAAAGATTGACTTGCTCACTCGCTTTATAACTTGTTAGATAGGCTACCTTGCTCTGAGTTGCTCGTCTTAGAGGCGGTGCATGATGTGTTTACTTATAAAGAAGATGGAAAAACAGATTTGACTTCTATCAATCTATAGTATACATTTGTATGCATGTACATCTGCTTGTGGCATACATTTTTTTGTATAATCCCAAATTGTTTGTAATAGATGTTTAGATCACTTTTATTTCTTTTATCACTTTTGCACTTATATTTCTTACTTATCATGACATATGATTATAAGATAATGTTCCTTCGACTGAGGACTATAGTTAATATACTTGTGCAAAATTCAGTGGAAAGATCAAATTTTCTGCTCTTTATGCAGTTAGAATTCTGTATCCATGTATGCTGCATGTGTACATGACGCTTAATAAATGCTGCATACATGTACCCCCCAAGTATATCCTTCAACTTCAATCAATTATTGTAAAAAGATGTTCAGAATTCTCCCTACATTTTCTCCATCATACTTGTGATCATACCCTATTTTAGAAGACTTAGTCAAGTCTAAGGCAATCATGGACACACTGGCGTCCCTCCACAACAAATTCTCAGGCAAAACATGAGTTTCCCCTCGTCTCAGCTCGCTCTTAAACCGAGACAAGAAGATGCAAAGTGCCGTAAGAGTTTGCGAAGAAGCGTACACGATCATAACCACAGTGTATTTCCGCACACAAGAGGAGATCCTGATGGAACACGCTGTACGGTATCAACCGTTAAAGCTTTTCTTATTTTTTTTCACAACTTCGTGTCAGGTGCGTACATGTATTCCTATCACACACAAGTGAGAGGTCTGTAACTCTCTTAGCACTTCAACACTGTGTACAGCAGGATATTTTTACAAGATTCTTATTTTTGTGTTTTTCATCGTTAATTTCAGATCCAAACATTTTACCTGCAAAAGCAACCTATTTTGACCCACAGGGTTTAATGTGCAGATCTTTGTAAATGCGAATATTAAAACAAACTTCAAAACTGTTTAAAACTGGAAAAATTGTGAAAAATTACTAAAATTTTGCCTTACGAAGATACAGCATCTCTGTAGATCCGTACATGTACATGTACATGTAGGTGTCCTTAAGTGTGTTGTTTGTGAGCTGTTTTATCAATTATAGATTGTCAACGAGCCGACCCTTAATATGAAGATAATGTGAACATTGAACGAGCCGACCCTTAAGAAGATAATGTGAACGTGATGTATGTGCAATTAAGCTGCTCTTGAATGAAGATTATATGTCTGCTTTGTTGTTTACTGATAGTGGTTTTTAACGATATTGATTATTGGAATATTTTTGTGTCCATAACCATTTTGGATAGGCACTGGCAGTGGCATATAGAACAATATTACCAAGTTTTCCCGCTCCCAGAATCACTCAAAGTTGTAATTTTAATGTGAATTTTTGTGAATTTTGTTCTGGTATTTCTTTGAGCCGGGTCGGACATGCCCTGCTTCCCCCCTCCCGGGTTGGTACGCTACTGCTGGGGGAGTACTGGGGTTCAAATCCTACTTACCCCATTATTTGTGCTGCCACTAGATGACTGCGGATACACTGTCCAGCCCAAGGTTGGAAATGATGAAGTATTATACACATTTACTGAAAAAGAAAGAAAAAAACAATGTTACCAATTTGTCTGAAAATGATTTATAAAATAACATAAATGATGATAAAAGACACAAGAATTTAAGAGTGGTTTTCATTTTTTCACTGCTTTTTATTATAATTAACTCGCCCATGGATGCATTGCATCACTCCAAAACTAATCAAGAAAATAATCAACCGGTCCCATGTAACGCAACTTTCTTTGCTTCAGGCCCCATGAATGCATACAGCTGCCATACTTTATTATAAGAGTAAACAGCGCTTTACACAACACTAAAATGATATTATTTTCTCCACTCCTTTATTGCTTCATCCACTAGATACTATGTAATACAATATGACAGTGCCATGATGCATTTATTACACAGTTATCCAGTATTTACACTCAAGATAATATACATGGACACTGAGAGTGAGAGGATGAGAGCATGAGAGAGGAGATAGTGAGGGGGGACCGGGAGGAGAGATGGAGAGAGGAGGGAGAGGAAGAGGAGGAGAGAGGAGGAAGGGAGAGAGAGGAGGAGGAAGAGGAAGAGGAGGAGGAGAGAGGAGGAGAGTGATGATCAGGATCTTCTAGTCTATGTGATATAAGCTTACAATGAACATTACATGTTTAGCACCTGGAGAGGGAGGGAGTGAGGGGAGGAAGTGAGTTGAGGAGAGAGAGAGAGAATATCCATGGCACAAAGAGGAGGAAGCCCGGGGGAGGGAAAGTATCCAGGGTGAAGTGGGAGGAGGAAGAGGAAGAGAGAGAGAGATGGGGAGAGAGGGTGAGTTATGATCAGGATCTGATGATGATAAGCTTAATACATGTACATGTATGTTTCGATAGAGGAGGAAACCAAGGTGAAGGAGGGGGAAGTGAGAGGGGAGAGAGATGAGAGAGAGATTGATGATCAGGATCCTCCAAGGGTGCTTTACACCAAGTTTAGAAAAATATGAAAATTCTCTTTTTAAAATAAACCAAATTTAATACCGTAATACACATCCATAGAGAATCAAACAGGTATCTAAATCACCTCACAATGGGCCCCTTGCTACAATTCTTACTGTGGGCTCCATAACCACATACCTCCCATTAACCTATTGCAATTCTCAACCCTTTTGCACTTGACATTAATTTAATAATCACAACACCATAATGAATTCAAAAACAACTCCCTAAGGCAGTCAGAAATTCAATTTATTCAAAGTTATAATCAACCATAAATAATGCCCTCTGCCTATCTTTACTTTAGCTATCTCATTTGCATAATAAATCGTGTCTATTTGGCATCATCATTTTGTATTTAACCAAATTATGTATCACAGCTAGTGCAAAAGTGTTTAGTGAGGGATTTTTGTCTGAAAACTAACCAAATCACCATTTTATTTTGCATTTTTGACTTTAAAAGAATTTGCAACTGTGCAGACAGTGCAAACATACAATGCACATTATGTACAAGCACACATAAACCACTAGATTTCAAGTATGTTGAGTTTTTATTTATTTTTTATTTATTATTTATATTTATTATTTAATTTATTGTTAAAAATGATTTTAAAATAGTCTTTTGGCGACACTGTCCACATGATGGTTAAAAATTCCAGTTACTGAATCATCTCCAAAATGTACTCTACAAAAAATACATTCTACATAATTTTATGACGTTCACAATTCTTTTTTTTTTAATTACAAAACCATGAATATAAATCCATGCAAAAAAATCCACGTCCCACTCACTAACTGTGAATCAGCTCATTTACACAGAAATAGAATTACACTAATTAAAAATTCTGATGTATAATCCTCCTGCTACCACCGGTGTAACGAGATACAGTAAACACTCCTCCCATCTCCATGCATCATCTCTTGCAACAATATTATGCACACAAAATGATGAATGACAATTTTAGTATTGATTATGGTAATCATACATTGGTGTTTGTTCGTAATGACAAAAATATGTTGCAACTCAGTTTGGACAAAGTAATTAATTAGCTTTGGGTTTGAAATTGATTTTTCTCTGAAATTTTGTTTTGAATGCAATGCTATATATGGCTCTGTTCAGGAAAATGTATCAAATTTAACCTCAACACAGTCACAACTGGTTTGTGCATTTTACTTCAAGAATAAGAATCACAATTTCTTTTTGTCACATTTTCTCATTTCTGCCACTGTGCCAGTTATAATGCATTCTCATCTTCTCTGAATTCATCGAAACATGTTTATTATGATAGTGATGTACATGTTTTATTCATAACATCAAATTAAATTTTTATCTAAATGATTTGAAAAAACAAGAATTGAGATTGTGAATATCCGTCTTGGCTTGTTTCATGTACGAATACAAAAACTTTTTTTTCTCAAATCTTTAAATAACAAAATTCGCAATATATAAGTCACTTTAAGATTAACCAGTATTCTTATTCTTTATTTACTTTGTCCCATCTTCCTTTTATTTCTTCAAAACCACACAGAATGACAGACAGGTCATCATTACAATTCATTAATCCCTATTCCCTTTTCAACAAAACATACATGTAACACTAACCACGCTAATGATTACTAAAATAACTTCCACATTATGACACCATTTGGTATTCAAACCTCATTATAATCCGATGAAGTCATCATACTTCCAACAATAACACACACTCATTACATTTTAAGATGAGTCTCTACAGATAATCCTGGACTGATAATTCCTCCCCACACAATCATTCCAGGCCCTGCCTACACAGTGCCAATGACCAACCTAAACCAAACCTAACAACAGCTGTTCTCTTTTATTTCAAGCAGAGTTCCAAGGCAAAAAAAAAAAAGTTTCTGCTTGTATACAGGAGTATGAGAGGCCACAGACCAAAACAAAAAAGAGAAAAATTACTCCAAGAATCTGAAAAACAGCATAAAACCGGGACAAAATTGCCAAATATGGGCTGAAAATAAAAGAAAACACATAAATTTCGGCAACAGAAAAAGAGGAAATCAGCTCAAAAGAGGAACTCTCACATCCCTGAATGTAAACTGCTATAAACTGCTTTATGTGCTGGCAATAAATTATTTTGTAGCCTTCAACATCAAAAAAAAAGTTTTGACTGATTTTCTCAAAATGTCAACAAAAAGAACTGGACCAAGTCCAATACTGGGTTTGTTTGTACTCATTCTAATGCATTTTTCATGCTGATTCCAAATATGATCATGAAAATGTAAAATTCTGATTTTTTTTTGTTGTTGTTGTTGTTGTTGTTGTAATTTTAAAGAAAATTTGAAACTTGTCGTCTGCATTTGACATGGAGCGACTTAAAATAAATGTATATATCTTTCTTCCAGAGTAAACTGATCCAAAAACACATACACCCCAAGCAGGCCTGGAAAAAATAGGCAATTCAGCAATCTCCTTGAAGGGAAATTTGGTCATTTGGGAGGAAATTTTGCTTTTCTTATGGATAAAGAAATACATAAGAAATAGCAGGAAATCATGTCAAGTTGCAGGGAAATGTATCTCTCTTGCCAGGAAATAAACATATTTCCCAAGTAAAAACAAGTATCCATGTTATTTATTAACGCATACTGCACTTTTACATGACAAGGCAACGTGGCTCCAAATATGGATTTCCTATTCCAGTAGTACAACTAACCCATTAAAATTGCATGAACAAAATGTGTAATACATCACATATTTCCGATAATATGCTGATAATACAAGCACTTCACAAAAGGGTTTCTATTGTGTTCTTACTCCTTAAAGATCGGATATGAATGATGGGGAAGATTAAAGTTGTGTATTATTCTTGTTGCAATGGCTTTTCTATACAAGAGAATTATACCCATGACTTATCTCTTGTAGCATGTGGAATATAGGGTAAATCCACTGCTTAATGCTAGTTTATGATCTGTGCTCGATTTGTACCTAATTTATGTTATTCTTTATGATTTTCAGTTATGGGTGGCCATATACTCCCATAACAATAATGGCAATTCAAATGTTGAAATCAATTTCACCTCTTCTTAGAGTATTTATAAGCTTTTTAAACTAGAGACAACTTTCTATACAGGGGCAGATGTTTTGATGCAATTATGCCACCCTTAAAAATACATACCGGTATATAAAATTTGTGTTCTAAAGTAAAATGTAGATGGCTAGAGGCAGGGAATATTTCACTTCTTATGAAAAAGTTATCCTGAGCTTCCAGGAATACACACATTAATGATAATGTTTGCCAAAAATAATTCCCCAAAATTATTGTAAATAATACTAAGCAAAGGCATGTTACTTAGCCCAAATGACTCCTATTTTAATTGACCACCTAAATTTTGGTCTAAATTAATGCCGATTCATCATTATGTACGAATGCCTCAGCTAGCTTCTATCATAGACTGTATCATGTATATGCAGTTATGCACCACTACAACTACAAGATGCATGTATATAACATTTTTAAATCCATTTTTAAAACAAACACCGTCGCAGTATTACATGTAAAGCCATATTTCTTTCTGCTACAACACCTTTTTCATACAATTAAAATGCCTGAAAGCATATGGTGAAGGTGAATACAAACATAGTACATGTATAAACTCAATTACATTTCGTATTTACTTTAAGTAAAGCAACAGAATATATTAGGGGTCATCTTCAGATTTATTTTATTCATGTATGATCAAAACATCTCTGTAAGGATTAATGCACTCTACATGCACTATCGCAAGTAGTTCATAATTTGCAAGTGTCATGTACATGCATATCATGAAACAACCAACAGAAATGTTGCAATGAATGATTCATGGGCAAATGGGTCAGAGAAATTCAATAAATTATCATATAAATATAAATAATGTTTTGGACTGTATTTAGTTTTTATGTGAAAGCAGTAGGCCTATATAGCTGTGCATAAAAAAATGGGCAAAATTCTTCCCTTAAAAATAAGTTGCTGCCTATTGTGTTTCCATTTTGTTTTGACTGTCATGAGGAGATATTCAGGGGGCTGGGGCAGTGGTGTAGCCAGGGGGGGCAACTGTGAAGTCTTGCCCCCCCTGTGAGAGGCCTTTCAATTTGATACAACTTTCCCAAAAAATGCAATGGTTGCGGATTTTATGATTACTTTATTTCCAAATGCGATATACCAAATAATATTTCAGAGCAAAATTAATTCATTTCTCTTCCGTTACAAATTACACAAAATTAGCGCTTTTAATCTGTGATAATAAGGCTAATGAAAGTCAATGTTATGTTTAGCGTCACCCGCCCGCGTTTGGATTTTCTGGCCGCGTTTGTGATGCCAAAATCCCAAAACAGTTCATTATTTTGTACTTTGTACACAATTAGTTTCCAGTGGGGACACAAGCACAAATGCCAATGATAAATCAACCTATTCCAACATAAAAAGAACTAAAAACAAGATTCTGTTATCAAATTGAACTATAATTGGCCATTACCCCAAGGAGGGCTGGTTTGGGACCAATAATGTGGACAGTCATTTAACAATTTATGGCCTTTTAACTGGTAAGAAAGCTGGTATAAATACCTGGATGGTGAACAATATTTTTAATACAAATGTGTTGGTTCATATGCCTTCAAAAAAGGCCTACTGTTGATTAGAGTTGTTTTAATAGAATATTGGAGGGTATATAGTGCGACAAGTGTTGATGAAGTGGCTGCTATTTTGTAATTAATGAAACGTTTCAAAATAATGAATAATGAATAATGAAAAAGTTGCCTCATTGTGGTTTGAAAAAAATGTTACGCTAAACATAACATTGACTTTCATTAGCCTAACGCCTAAATATAGCTTGCAACTGCTCATAAAATAAATGCACCACAAAACAACCTATATATTCCACCAAAAGGTAGTGGGAGTGTGGTTATCATATAAAGCTTGCACACAAATCAGATTAAATTTACTCTAATGCAAAGTGCAAATTTAGTCTTCCAGCAAAACAGCTAACTACCGACTCAGGCGCTTTAGATACCAATAATATTAAAACCCCATGTATAAAAGATAGATACCGAGAAAAAAACCAAGCCCTCCTCCTCGTCTTCGCTCGTGAGCAAGAAGAAAAGCATGTCTCGGGCGTAGGGAAGCATTATGCGTTATGAATTCATGCTATTCAGGACTAATGAATGTGCTAAATGCCAATTTTCAATCTACCTTGTGGGGATACACTGGCTAGTTTAGTTATACTTGGCTTATTTGATGCATAAGGCTATTTGATGTGTTCTGGTAGGTAGATGGAGGGTACGATTTTCAATTTATACCTGGTTTGGTTGTGACCATTTTGTAGGCATGGATACAACCAAATTAAAGATGGCTAGAGCCTGTGGTAATCTAAACTGCTTATATTAAAATTACCATCTTGTGTTGACATTATGCTCATCTGTAAGTAAACAGTTCTTTAAGCCCAATATGTTAGTACAGTTACATAATGACCTCTGAATAGATTGGGTATGATTGATATGAAACCTCATACATGTACCCAACAACTGAGGCCAAAATTTTTTTGAACTATAGGCCTACAATTTGGGCTCATATTTATGGTTTTATGGTGAATAAAAATGTGAAAGACAAATGAGTAAAATGGTGAATTTGAATATTCAAATTGCCACTTTAAATAATTTGACACCTCATTCAACTTTGGCAGTACAAAACATCCTACAAAATTAAGTCACACATGTACCCGTACATATACGCATTAAATCTGTTGTTGTACAAAATCTTTCCAACAAAAAGCCCTGGTAACAAACTTTATTTTAAACACAAACCACTCTGCATTAAAATCGTTTCTTAAGAACCCCATTATTTTGGGTCAGACTTTTATACCACAAAGAAAAATACCAAATTTGCTTGCACTACCATGCGATTTATTGCCTTTGGCACGTGCTTGACCGGGTGAACAACAAAACCGGTAGGTGCTTGAATTTTTGAATGTACATGTAAATGATGTATAGTGTACAAAATATAGGAGAACTCCGAACAGCATCGTGTTATAGTTCATACATTTTTAAAAAGTACTGTACAGTACACCCTGTGCTCACATGTACACTGAAGTAGTACTGTAATGTGTAAACCATAATTTTTATTATTTATTCACGAATCCCTACATGCATAAGTAAAAATGTTCTCAAAAAGTACAAAATTTCACTGTGGCAGACAAACTCATTGTCCAACATGTCCAACAGAAAAAGTTCTAAAACCAAAAATGCATGCAACCAATTCTATTTTGGTCCTACATGTATCTTCAAATTTATTGGGAGTCACATTATGATTTTCCAAATGTTGCTCATGTGACATATAGGCCTACATGGGAATGTTCGAATGATCATGTAATGACTTGATCACCAAAAGTATGTGTAGAAATGCAAACCTACCAAAATGTTATTCACTAACTAAAAATGTTCTGCACCTACATGTAGAAATAAAGTGATTTAGTACACATAACCATCACATGGTTCATTGATTTGTCTAATCCGGCGTAATAATACAAGGGGTTGTGTGCAATGCTATACTTGTAGTGGGATACATGATTGGGATAACCCAATCGCTGTCAATCATGGAATCCCTTGTGAGATGGTCCTTTTAGCATTTATGCGATTAAAATGAAATTATAGAACATACCGCGTTTGCATGAATGGGAAATGGTGTGCGTTACATGAGAGAGATACTTGGTTGAGGACAGGGTACTAATGTAGTGATCATGATATGATATTGAGGCTATTATATTGCAGTTTTTAGTAAAAAAAAATTTCAGTCGCTTTTTTTAAATGTGTACATGTAGAAGCTACAATGTAATAATGTATAATGTATAATGTATGATATGTGAACAACTGTGAGTGGCATGTGTTTAAATTTGTGTTTTTTAAAAAGCAAACTTTTCAAAAAAATCATCGGTAGATTTAATTAAAAGCTGCATTTATAGCGTTTGTCCATTTATGTTTCTTTTAATGTTTAGTCTGGTTCATTTTGTACCTGCATTCAAACTGATAAATATTCTTTTCTGAATCCATTCTTGTTTTGCATTGTGTAGAATGTATTCTAATTATTTCCTGTACTTTATTATTTTTAATATTTTATAGCTTTGGTAATTTTTGTGTGGGATGGGGGTGTGATTTAGTCATGTATAAATCCCAAATTTTAAATAATATTTAGCAATAAATGGAACTGTCATCATATACAACATATCTGTCTAGTGGCTAGTATGGCTACTTTGGTTTATTTAATTTACCCATTTCAACCATTTTCATTTAACCACTGAGGTTTTGCCCTCACAATAGGTGAAAATATGTGGAAAGGCTAAACAAAACCGATTCAATAACCGACTCAAATGCAGCGTGTCACTAGTAAATTTGTACCTTATTTCCAATATTTGGCAATTTTGTTATGGCTGATCTATTTTCATTTAATAGTACCGTACTTGTTGCTCAACAAATTGTCTACAATTCTATGAATGTCTACAATATCCGTGCCTAATAATGCAATGAATCAATAAACGACAAAGGAAAATTTAAGTTTTTGTCTACAAAACAAAGAATATAATTCAATTGTGGAGTGACTATCATTGCTTTATCAAATATAGACATAGTAACAGTGTTTGGTTGGCTTGATGAGGCGTTAAAATGCTTGTATTCGTACACTTTCTTTTGTTACCACAGTTTAAGACACTTGTGCTACAATAGTGTTGACAACAATTCAATATCTGTTAATTATTACCAGGTCTACTGAGCCTTTTCAAGATGTTTTTTAATGTATGACAACTTGCATGTGTGTCTGGGAACATCTGCCTTTAAAATCACACCACACTTGCTATAGAATAGTTGTAATGTGTATGGTGAATTCTTTAATGCATCACACTTTTATTTCAGATTTGTAGGTACTTTTGTATGTTTTTTCACTTTCAGATCTTAATATATATGGTACAATTTTATTGATTTTTTATCTCTTACCTTTTCTCAAAAAAGCTATCAATTTGCATAATTTGCAATAATAAATTATGTACCGTACCATACCATAACTATTTATAACATCTATTGTTTCATTTGTTTGTCTCCAGCAGTGGCATCCCCAGATTTTTGGGAGGGGGGGAAGTAATATCTGCAAAAGGCAAACCAAAATTGTGAAATTTTTAGTATGTACAGCGATTCTTTGCTCTGAATGGAGGGGGTCTCGAGGTACAAAAAGGGGAAAAAGCCCATGTTTGTGGGAAAAATCTGGTAAATTTGACAATCGAGATAGAAAAAAGTTAAAATTTCTGTTACATCAGCACATTTATAATGGTCTTTCCCATCTAACCCGGATGAAATTTTCATTGGCCGGGCTTTCGCCCTTCAGAACACCAAGGCTGCATGGCATTGCACCTGGATGTGTGACTAGCAACACCGTTGGGATATGAGACCCCTGGTCTTATCAAGCTCTAAAATATAGACAGGCAACTTTTGGTACTGGTCCCAACCTTTTCTTCCCTAGTCCACTGCACTGTAACAAATTGCTTGTGTCATGTAATGTTGTAGGCTTGCTTCAGTGTATTTTCCCAATGAGTAAACTGTCCAAAACATCTCCATTTTCCTTCCTGACATTTAAAATATCTCATAATATTCCGATGATCTGGCCGACACCAATGCCCAGCTGAGAAGAGTATTTTTACATGGTCACAGCATGCCGTATATAGTATTGTCACTGCCATTGTAAAGCATTGAAGCACTACATGTATGGCTGCAGTGGGTTTAATTTCTACATGAAATCCAGCTTCTGTGTAAACCCAATTGGGGAAAGTCTGCATATTTTAATAATAAAAATATATACTCCTTTGATACTTTGTTATGGTAGTACCAAATGCTGCAGACTAGTTGCTAATTTATACATTTAATAATTTCCTTAATTTGTTTTCAAAAACTGAAGTGGACTATTTACTTCTGAAACCTAGATACATTTTTAAGATGTGGAACAAAACAGCTAACCATGATAGCTGCAGATAGTGCAACAAAACCAATGCATGGTATTAAAACTTACCATACGGTACTATAAAATGTATATGGAAAAATTGGATAAAATATTATGCACTTTAAAAGTTAAAATTGGAATGGAAGCTCTGTTTTTAATCCCCCAAAAAAGTTTACAAGATAAAAGATAAACCTATAAATTCACATGGAATGAAAGCAAAATGGGTTTTTTTAATTGTCACAAATTAAATTGAGAAACTTTTTCATTTTAAAACTTTCATGACATGTGTGTACAAATACTGATGAAGTGGTTTATAAAGTTGGGTCAAACTCAAACATCACATGTTTTTTGCCATAGGCCTACAATGTAGGGCCTCTTTTACTGTTACAAATCCCAGTCAAGGAAAATGGACTGCAAAAAATACAAAATTAATTCTGTAAATCATGGTACCGATATCCACATCACATGTAGGCTCCTTGGTTATATTTTCATTATATTGAAAAATAGGCCTACCATCATGACCGTGGTATTAAAAAATTTTAAAATTAAGTTGACATTTGCTGACATTCATTTCATCACTTCAGTTTTACAACATTTAGCATAACACAACAGCGCTGACTTTCTCTCACAAGTTATTTTTGCTCGCTATTCAAGATGTGAGCTGAGGCTATAAAAATCATAAGAAAAATAACTTGAACTTTGTCAATGAACTTCATTATAAAAACGCCAATGCTGTCAAAATAGTCGCCAAGTACCCGGTACTCAAAAAAACAGAGCCTCAAGCTTGGTGCCGCGGATGCCGGTGACCTCCTTTTAAAACTTCCAATTTCTGTCTGTTCTCGACCATAAAAATTATCCAAAAATCACTTCGCCTGAAGAGAACATTGTTTCGAAGTAGCTGTCTGATTTATAAATCATTTCGACAATCCATCATTTTGCGGAACATCCAACGATATTAAAACAATGTTTTCATATCTCACTACCCATTTCATGAGAGAAAAGTTGGCCGGCAGCTACGGCGTTACACAAACACACGACTTCCCCACAGCAGCTGTCATGGCTGTAGACATTTACATCACGTTGAACAGGTTTGGTAAAATAAAGCCTGTTGAAAACCTCTTTCTTGACGATTTTGGTTTTAAATTTCCATCGTACCAGTAGAAAACACTCAGATCTTACCTTCAAGAGCATCCAAGATATACAAATTGGTATAAAATACCAGTAAAAATATTCCAAATCTAGCACATATATTATAATCCATGGCTATGTTATGGTGGTCCTGGATGCAGTAGTTACTTGTCGTAAATGCCTGTTTATCAGCGACTCCGTTGCGACAAGGCGACCACAGGGCGACCACGATGCGAAGCGATCGCCAAACGGTGCGACGTTAGAGCGCCACATGCGGTCAAGATTGGATTTTTTTTTCATATTGATCAACAGGCCTGAATCAAAAATATTGTAAAAAGAATTAAATTTTCTATTATTATCTTGTTTATATGAATAATTAATATCAAATCAAATATTATATAATTTTTTTGATCAGCATATCAGCTTCGGAGAAGCAAAAAAAAAAAATCGACGATCTTATCATCTGCATGCTCCCAATTCAAGAAAAATACAGTAGGCCTACTCATTTATTATTGGGATTAAAACATTATCATGTTTTGGCAAAGTTCAATCCCAATCCATAAATTTGAATATTTAGCCATTTTTTGGAAATAAGAACAAAAACATTTTTTTAGTGTTACACTTTTTTTGTATGCTGTGACAATCAAGATAGTAGGCACATTTGTACCTACTGGTACGCCTATTTTTCAATATACCGGTAATGAAAATGACTTATTAAAAATTAACATAAAATAGTGTGATTAAGAGCAATAATTTTGAATTTTGTGACTGCGCAAATGTAAGAGATGCACTAAATGAATGTTTTTGGCCATTATTTCCAAAAGAAATGTGCCTAATATCAAAATTAGACTTTTAATTCCAATTATTTCCAACTAAAGAATCAATCATAGGATTTGATTATGTTCAATTTGGCAAAACATGATAATATTTTTTTTAATCTAAAAAATTACTGCTGTATTTTTCTGGAAACGAGAGCTGGTAGCACATTTTGTTTCTTCTTTGTGTGTCCATGGATAATTAGTGCACCCCCCGGGGGGGGGGCACTTAACACAAATGACCATACGGGTATGCTCCCCCGGAAAGACCCCCATTTTTTGGATTTCGCAGCTCCGAAACACACCCTATATTTGACAACATTGTGCATTCCTCATATTTCTGGGGTTTTTTTTCAGGCGATTTTCAACCAAAAAGTCAAGAAAGACCCTTGATTTTGACTGTTCGCAGCTCTTCAAGTCCCTATTTTACTTGTTCGCAGCCCGGTTCACAGCTCCAAAAGACCCCCTTTTTCTGGTACGCCGTCAGCTCCCAAATCCCCACCTCCTCAAAAATACGGGGGAGCATACCCACCACCAAATTTTTTATATGTCCCGTCCCCCCCCGTTGTTCGCGTAGTCTCATCATTAAATTCGTCTATATAAAGAGTAACCCCCTCCCCCCACCTGCAAAAAATGGGCTCATTCTGACATGGCTATGTCAAACTATTTACCACAGGAAGGGTGCGGTCCCAGAGCCCAATATCCAGGGAGTTGGTTGGGACTGTATAGGCCTACTGACAATAAAACTAAAATTATAGTAAGATAAAAGCGCACTGAAAGAAAAAAGGAAAGTGGACATGACAAATATTTAGTGAAGCACTGGTATGAGAAGTAAATTCCAGATATGGGGGTAGGTGTGGTTTAACCAGTTTGGTTCTGCTCCAACCCCCAGTGGCGTAGCCAGGGGGGCCGCGGCATTTTGCCCAGAATTCCAATGGGATAAAACGGGGACGGCAAAGAGTAAAATGGCCTTAAAATGACCAAAAAGGAGACAGAAAGTTGACATTGAGGACACTAAATTCCTGGCTACGCTACAACCCTACACACAAGGACTCAGGGGGGGGGGGGTGTATGTGTGTGTGTGGGGGGGGGGTGCATCAGTGGGTGGGGTGTTTATGCTGCCTACCTTTTAAAACGTGTAGGGCTATTGGTAGGGGCAAGTTACCCCTCTGACCCAACTAATCAGTAGCGTAGCCAGCGAGAGGAGAGGGGCAGCTAGGTGGCAGAGTGCCTCTCCTGACAGATTAAACGAAAGAAAAAAGTGACCCTCTAACAAAATATGAAAGAGAAAACCTAGAGGGCAAAGGAAAAGAAAAGGGGCAAGCAAGGAGCCCCTTTTCCACCAAAATTCATCCCGATCATGGGCCAAAATATTGTAAAATACAACATTTTTGTGCGCTACGCCCGCACATTGTCATAATATAGCCCTTTTCATCCAAATCATGGGCGAAAATAGTGTAAAATACAAACTTTTTGTGAGCTATATAATAACGCACGCATATCATCGTCCCAGTATGGGAAAGCCCAGTGAAGCTCGAAGACATTTGTACAGTCTCTCTAAAAAACAAAACCTGTATATTTATATATGTATGACGTAACTGCAATTCATTTTCGTCTGCGCCCCCAAAAAATTGATTTTGCCCCCCCGACCAAGAAAGCTGGCCACACCCCTACAACAATAATTTTGGCATTTTAAAACGCTTTTATTGCTATTTACACTTGTTGCACCAACTTGTTTCCCCCAAATCCAAATGCAATTGCAAAACTAATTGAACAAGAGATGGCGCTATTTTACTTGCCATTGTTCTGTTGCAGCCTGATTGCTGGCATGACATGAGCTATCTACCGAAGATAGCAGTTAAAATTGAATCTACGAAGCTAATGACAACACTCTTTCAAACTGGCTTTTAAAATCTGAATATTTTTGCCCAATAAACAAAATGAAGTTATAGCAAAGGCATTTCGTGATCCACAGCCCCATCCCTCCACTTTTCTGAATTTTTTTTTTACAGGCGGACAATCTCACCATTTATTGTTATTTTGCTGCAAATTTGTTTGCAAATTTATTCGCTTGGCAAAAATATCACCAAAGTGTATTTTATGTCCTGATTAAAATTACGACACAATGGCCTACCCAGCAAACATAAAATGTTTTCAAAACTTTTAACGGGTTAAATGTTGGGGTTTAGTTTTAATAACATTAAATGTCAAGTTATATAACGGTCACGAAATACACTATAACAAAAATGCAACAATTTTAAAATGTTGCCAAATATTTTGTCAACACTTAAAATAACCGCATGTTAGAATATTTTGCAGTAAGTTTTCAAAAAATGTTTTTGAATATTATGAAAACGTTTTATACCCTTTACCCCAGGCTACATTTAAACGTTTTCTGGTAACCTTTATGCGAATAATCGTTATAATATTCGAAAAGTTTAGAAAATGAATGATGAGTATTTACTCGTCATATTTTGTACATAGGCCTATATACAATCTGAGACGAAAATGTATTATAGGCCTATTCGTCTAAGATACAATATAGGAGATTTTGGGAAAAACTACCACGAAAGGAAGTGTGTGTGGGACACCCATTTTGACAAACTTCCATTGTACCACTAAACCATGTAAAATTATTGTCATTATTTCCATTGACTGAATAAGTACAATCATCTACATGTATTAGTTAAAATAAAGCATTTATTTAATGCTTAATTTAGATCGTGTGGAAAAGATGCCTATGTAATCATGCAACACACAAACGCAAATTCGCGAATCACTCAATTTGTGGGAATAAGCTTTTATCACGGATATACTGAAACACAATGTGACACTTTTGGGCAGGTTATCAATTTTGAGGTTTTTACATATCTTAAATATAGAGATATTTTGCTCCACAACGCCGTTTTCCCAATGAAATCGGACATAAGTGAAGATATTGAGTTCGTAAGTTATTATTATAAAATTGGAAATTGAGATACCGGGCTTTAAAAATATTATTGACAATGTTGAGAGTAGGAATTACCTTGAAAAATGTCTCGAAAAATACAAGATGCCAGTTATATTCCGGTCTGAAACTATCAGACAATATTTTAAACATTAATAACATCACAAATTCGCAACAAACTTAAATTGTGAAAAAATCACCCCGGACAGATTTTTGGCTATTTCTCCATTCACGATCCTGCCCAAAAGTGTCTGCTTTTGATATGGTACGTCACAATGATGATGCTAGTATCACGAAATATTCCACCTGATGATTTATTTATAAATATATTTTACCAACCTATAATACCAATTTTTAAACGGTTGAAACCTATTTAAAGCCCTAATGTACGAATTCCGTCAAATTTTAATTTTATTATTCTTTATTCAAAATGTTGAAATAATATTAGTAATAACTGCCGGGAAGGGTTGCTGTTCATTTTAAGCTGAAATAACAAGGTAAAGTGAAGGAAACCCTGCTGATTATTTTAGCCATTAACCACATGCAGTTCTATGGGTGGACGTAAAGTCGTAATGTTTAAAATTATGAGTTTATGTCGAACTTGCTCTGTTGACCTATAAACATAAAGACAATCAATTCCATTTAGGTGCAAGTTGGGACATGTGTAAACATTATACAAATATGCAAACAAAAATCAGGTTTGAAAAAAAAAAACCAATGTCATATTATAAGATCGTAAATTATGGATTTAATTAAAGACATTTTAGGCCTAGGCCTATATGAAATTGGTTTTTTTTTTTTTTCAAACCTGATTTTTGAGCATATCTGTAATGTTTACACATATGTCCCAACTCACATCTAAATGGAATCAGCCAAATTGGTTGAGTTTTAACAAAGCAAATTATTTTGACATAAAGTCATAATATGACTAAGTTCCCTATAGTTCCCATGGCCCAATTATGGTTTAAAGCAGATATTTCATATTTGCGTGTGAGTTGGGACCGTGATTACAAATATGTCAAAAAATCAAGTTAACAAAATTGGCCAAACATATTTTCAAAGATCGTACATTATGTCTTTAATATCCACAGCATATAAAATAAGGATTGTATAAGTAATGTAGGGACTACTGTAATTTACAGACAGTGTTTTGAACAGTCTGCTTTGCAATTTGAACAGTGCCCATCATGCAATTGTTGCACTTTATAAACTTTCAAAATCCAAATACATCATGAGCTAATTGAACAAGAGATGGCGCTCTTTACTTTACTTTACTTTAGAACCCCTGCTTTAGAAGAGAAATTGGAGAAAAGAGAAGAGAAACGCATGTGTGCACGTTATTTTGACGAAATTAATCTCATAATTATTATTTGACCATGTCAGCTTTAAAAAAAATCCATTTAGGCGCGCTTCCAAAACCATATTTTGACCATTTAAAGTTAACAGCTATTTTGCGATTTGATAGCTCACAGCATCTTGCGAATGGTAGTGAGCTTTGGCAAAAATTGCATTGTGATCATAGCGAGTGTGTAGAAAAATTCAAATATCAAAGATCCTACTTTTATCATGTTTGTAGGTGCTGTGGTTCTTGAGTTATCATGGTTGTAAAGAGGGCTGAAACAACAACACTTTTGTAAAACGTGCATAGCCTATAACTCATTAGAGAGCTTGCGAAATGACGTTACTTTAACTTTAACGTCTAGAGGATTATAGAGGATTATGTATTCAAAACCACCTTGGTTTTGAATACATAATCCTCTATAATCCTCTAGACGTTAAAGTTAAAGTTAAAGTAACGTCATTTCGCAAGCTCTCTATTAACAACAATAAACCAAGCAAAAAGTGATTTATAGACTGACCTTTTTTCAAAACATCAATTTTTTTTTCAATAATAATTTTTTTGATTTAGATAATGAAAATCGATTTTGTGATTTGGCTGCTTTTTTCGACCAACAATACCTTGTCTACCCTCAAGCTTCATTATATGCCTATATTTACACGTTTCATGATCATTTCTTTTGTCACCAAGAAATTGGCATCCGGTTGCTGAAGTTCTAATAGGCCTACGCGCCTGAAATATTATTGATGTGTAATATTTAATGAAAAACTATTTGTATAATCATACAATTAATATTTTAGGTCTTATTGATATAGTATTTATATCTATTTTACTCCGAGTTGAGAGTCGGTCTTTTAAATGTCATCAATAGTTTATAATAAAAGTTCTCAAGTGCAATAATATTGTAATTTTAAATTTGTAATAATCAAGTTTCTTCTTTCTTTCGTTTGTTCTTGCTTGCTTTCTTTGTTTGTTCGTGTCCATCTAGGCTTTTATTAAATATCCAGTAGGCTACTGCAAGATTTGTTGATATAAATGGTAACCATAAACTTACACTTATGCCCGATAAAATATAAATTTCAACATCAAAGCACAAAGTGTAAATCTGTGGCCCCCATCTTCACTGGTCTTCTTTCACGGCATGTAGGTCGGTAGATAGGTAGGTATGGTCTCTGGTGTCTTGATGCAAGTTGATTTCAGATGCAGTTCTAGTTTCGAACAAATTCACACATCCATTCGCCTGTTCTCCGTGATACCAGCGCATTTCCTGTAATTATTAAAAAAATATATAATATCCAATGATTATTAAACTCTGTGAACTTGCCATGTTTTGTTTTTAGATCCTTTACAATTGGTTGTTCCCTATAAAAGAAATAGGATAAAAGAAAACATATAACAGCAACATAATATTTTCATTAAATACAGTGCATATAGATGAGTATTGCTGCACCTTAAATAATAATAAGCACATATTAAATAAATCACAAAAAGTTTTAAAAATTTAAACAAACTCACCAGTGCAACCATTTATCACAGCCTGAGCACTTTCCCATATTAAGGATATGCGTTACCAAGGGGCATATTGTACATTCCCACTGTTCACGTTTTTTCTTCACTGAAAAGATAAGAAAACATACAAGCAAATTAATGATCAGTAAGTCAACCAAACGATTAATGTAAAAATCACAGCATTTATATGTAACATTAATATTGTAATACTAGTAATTAAACCGTGCTTACTTGTCTGTTTGTACACCAGCCAAGCGTCGTCAGAAAAGTATTTCTTGAGATGGTCATCTCATACTCGTACATGTAGTACCGGTACCCCAAATAAAGTCAACTACAGGGTCAGGAATGTCGTCAGGACGCGTCTCTACTTCATTTTCCTGGATTGGTAGGCCCTTCTCGCGAACTGCCCTTACAAGAATCATCACAGAAGCGACTGATGTGCGACTGCTCAAACCAAGCTATATACAAAAGAAAAAGGGGAAATCCCGGGGGAATAAACATTTAGTTTTAGTTATAGCGAAAATCAGGATTAATAATAAATAATAACGGCTTCAACATGTTCAAGTTTAGTTATGACTGTAAAATTAAGAGTTTGTGTCGTGCTTACTTATTTTTCTCTGTGGTTTAACCGATGAGTTTTTAGCAGGTTTCTTCCTTGAAAGTCTCAATCTCTTTGCAGGTGGTTGGACTGATGGTTGAGATGGTTGGGTTGGTGGTAGAGATGTTGGTTGGGTTGGTGCTGGTGGTAGAGATGTTGGTTCGGCTGGTAGTTGAGCTGTTGGTTGGGCTGTTGTTAGTGAGGCTGGAGGCTGAGCTGTTGGTGGTGGCTTTGGTCGTCACCTTCGCTAGCTGGCGTTGGGTCTATAATTAGAACTAGAGCGATAACCGCACCATAGCTGAACCATGTGGCTTCGACAGTATAGGCTACATGTATTGTGGTAGGCCTATACCACTGTCACCCGGTGTCTGTAATGGACATAATCTTGAAATGCTACGAAGGTGTGACCGCCCGAGTGGTGTTAATTAAAAAGGACTGTTTCATTAATTGCCGTTTTAATATACCTTGATCGTGGAAAGCTGGCATTTTGAAACTTGACTTTGACCTCTGTATGACCCCTTAATGACCTTAAATGAATTTTAAAATATTTAAAACATGTTAAGAATGTCATAAGGATCATTGCATTTAAATTTCAGCTCAATTGAAGCACTGACCTTTGACCCCTTTATTGCCCCTTAATGACCTTAAATGAATTTTAAAATATTTTCAACATGTTTAGAATGTCATAAGGATCATTGCATTTAAATTTCAGCTCAATCGGAGCATTTTGGAAAACTTGACCTTTGACCCCTTTATGACCCCTTAAATGAATCTGAAAATGTTTTTAAAATGTTTAGAGTGTCATAAAGATCTTTGCATATAAATTTCAGCTCAATTGGAGCATTTTGAAAAACTTGACCTTTGACCCCTTTATGACCCCTTAATGACCTTAAATCAATTTTTAAATGTTTTAAACATGTTTAGAATGTCATAAGGATCATTGCATTTAAATTTAAGCTCAATCGGAGCATTTTCAGTTAAAATGACCTTTTTTGACCCCTGTGACCCCTAGATGACCTCTGACGTTTGGAAATATTTTTATTATATTCTTTACATTTTTCTCTTTCATATGACACCACTTGGGGGGTCATACCTTCGTGGCATTTAGAGATATGTCCATTTTAGACCAAATGGTTAGTCAGTTAGTAAGCTAGTAAGTAAGCTAGCAAGTAAGCTAGTAAGTAAGTAAGCTAGTAACATTCACTAATATAGGCTGATACCATTTCATGGTTCAGCAAAAACAAGACAAGAAAAAGAACAACAAAAATAAGAACCCAATTGAGTTAAGTAAAAACAAAACATAAGTTTCAAGTACATACAAAAGATAGAACCATAACATAATTGTACAGCCTAAAAATAGGCTTAAATAAAGATAAACTTTTGTATACATGTGTGAAGTATTGATGTATAATGTTTCCAAAGATATAAATTATAAGTGGTATTAGTTTTCTTCAATATGGTCAAAATATGGACAAAGTCAATATGGTCAAAATAAAGCACTACAAATCAAATTCCAAAGATTGTATATGTAACTTTCTAAAGTCATGGTGTATCCTTCATGTAATTATACACGAAATGTTACACATATATATAACAGTAATATTCATTATGGATAGGCTTATGTGTATATATATGTATATAAATATATATAGATACATAGGGTGTGTGTGTGGGGGGTGTATTTTAATAGATATATACGAAACAACATTATATAGACCATTATTCTCAAACCTGTTTTCCAATATGTGTGTATGGGGGGTGTATTGTAATAGATATTTATGAAACAACATATATATATAGACCATTACTCTCAAACCTGTTCCAATGTTCCACGTTCCAAAATTTCAGTATTACTATATATACATGAAACAACATATATATAGACCATTACTCTCAAATTTGTTCCAATGTTCCACGTTCCAAAATTTCAGTATTACTATATATACATGAAACAACATATATATAGACCATTACTCTCAAATTTGTTCCAATGTTCCACGTTCCAAAATTTCAGTATTACTATATATACATGAAACAACATATATATAGACCATGACTCTCAAATTTGTTCCAATGTTCCACGTTCCAAAATTTCAGTATTACTATATATACATGACACAACATATATAGACCATTGCTTTCAAATCTGTTCCAATGTTCCACGTTCCAAAATTTCTATATTACTCTATATACATAAAACAACATATATAGACCATTACTCTCAAACCTGTTCCAATGTTCCACGTTCCAAAATTTCAATATTACTATATATACATGAAACAACATATATATAGACCATTACTCTCAAATTTGTTCCAATGTTCCACGTTCCAAAATTTCAGTATTACTATATATACATGAAACAACATATATATAGACCATTACTCTCAAATTTGTTCCAATGTTCCACGTTCCAAAATTTCAGTATTACTATATATACATGAAACAACATATATATAGACCATTACTCTCAAATTTGTTCCAATGTTCCACGTTCCAAAATTTCAGTATTACTATATATACATGAAACAACATATATATAGACCATTACTCTCAAATTTGTTCCAATGTTCCACGTTCCAAAATTTCAGTATTACTATATATACATGAAACAACATATATATAGACCATGACTCTCAAATTTGTTCCAATGTTCCACGTTCCAAAATTTCAGTATTACTATATATACATGAAACAACATATATAGACCATTGCTTTCAAATCTGTTCCAATGTTCCACGTTCC
The DNA here is from genome assembly GCF_039555335.1 of Amphiura filiformis. Classification (NCBI taxonomy): domain Eukaryota; kingdom Metazoa; phylum Echinodermata; class Ophiuroidea; order Amphilepidida; family Amphiuridae; genus Amphiura; species Amphiura filiformis. The sequence goes on along the minus strand of NC_092634.1, from coordinate 34,974,025 downwards.
AAAATTTCTATATTACTCTATATACATAAAACAACATATATAGACCATTACTCTCAAACCTGTTCCAATGTTCCACGTTCCAAAATTTCAATACTACTCTATATACATAAAACAACATATATAGACCATTACTCTGAAACTAGTTCCAATGTTCCACGTTCCAAAATTTCAATATTACTTTATATACATGAAACAACATATATAGACCATTACTCTCAAATTTGTTCCAATGTTCCACGTTCCAAAATTTCAGTATTACTATATATACATGAAACAACATATATATAGACCATTACTCTCAAATTTGTTCCAATGTTCCACGTTCCAAAATTTCAGTATTACTATATATACATGAAACAACATATATATAGACCATTACTCTCAAATTTGTTCCAATGTTCCACGTTCCAAAATTTCAGTATTACTATATATACATGAAACAACATATATATAGACCATGACTCTCAAATTTGTTCCAATGTTCCACGTTCCAAAATTTCAGTATTACCATATATACATGAAACAACATATATAGACCATTGCTTTCAAATCTGTTCCAATGTTCCACGTTCCAATTCTATATTACTCTATATACATAAAACAACATATATAGACCATTACTCTCAAACCTGTTCCAATGTTCCACGTTCCAAAATTTCAATACTACTCTATATACATAAAACAACATATATAAACCATTACTCTGAAACTAGTTCCAATGTTCCACGTTCCAAAATTTCAATATTACTTTATATACATGAAACAACATATATATAGACCATTACTCTCAAATTTGTTCCAATGTTCCACGTTCCAAAATTTCAGTATTACTTTATATACATGAAACAACATATATATAGACCATTACTCTCAAATTTGTTCCAATGTTCCACGTTCCAAAATTTCAGTATTACTATATATACATGAAACAACATATATATAGACCATTACTCTCAAACTTGTTCCAATGTTCCACGTTCCAAAATTCGAATAATACTTTATATACCAGAAACAACACATAAAGACCATTACATTCAAACTTGTTCCAATGTTCCACGTTCCAAAATTTCAATATTACTTTATATATATGAAACAACATATATAGACCAGTACTCTCAAACTTGTTCCAATGTTCCACGTTCCAAAATTTCAATATTACTTTATATATATGAACCAACATACATATAGACCATTGCTCTCAAACTTGTTCCAATGTTCCACGTTCCAAAATTTCTATATTACTTGATATACATGAAACAACACATATAGACCATTACTCTCAAACTTGTTCCAATGTTCCACGTTCCAAAATTCCAATAATACTTTATATACATGAAACAACATATATATAGACCATTGCTCTCAAATCTGTTCCAATGTTCCACGTTCCAAAATTTCAATATTACTCTTCATACATAAAACAACACATATAGACCATTACTCTGAAACTAGTTCCAATGTTCCACGTTCCAAAATTTCAGTATTACTATATATACATGAAACAACATATATATAGACCATTACTCTCAAATTTGTTCCAATGTTCCACGTTCCAAAATTTCAATATTACTATATATACATGAAACAACATATATAGACCATTGCTTTCAAATCTGTTCCAATGTTCCACGTTCCAAACTTTCAATATTACTCTATATACATAAAACAACATATATAGACCATTACACTCAAACCTGTTCCAATGTTCCACGTTCCAAATTTCAATATTACTCTACATACATAAAACAACACACATAGACCATTACTCTGAAACTAGTTCCAATGTTCCACGTTCCAAAATTTCAGTATTACTATATATACATGAAACAACATATATATAGACCATTACTCTCAAATTTGTTCCAATGTTCCACGTTCCAAAATTTCAGTATTACTATATATACATGAAACAACATATATATAGACCATTACTCTCAAATTTGTTCCAATGTTCCACGTTCCAAAATGTCAGTATTACTATATATACATGAAACAACATATATATAGACATTACTCTCAAATTTGTTCCAATGTTCCACGTTCCAAAATTTCAGTATTACTATATATACATGAAACAACATATATATAGACCATGACTCTCAAATTTGTTCCAATGTTCCACGTTCCAAAATTTCAGTATTACTATATATACATGAAACAACATATATAGACCATTGCTTTCAAATCTGTTCCAATGTTCCACGTTCCAAAATTTCTATATTACTCTATATACATAAAACAACATATATAGACCATTACTCTCAAACCTGTTCCAATGTTCCACGTTCCAAAATTTCAATACTACTCTATATACATAAAACAACATATATAGACCATTACTCTGAAACTAGTTCCAATGTTCCACGTTCCAAAATTTCAATATTACTTTATATACATGAAACAACATATATATAGACCATTACTCTCAAATTTGTTCCAATGTTCCACGTTCCAAAATTTCAGTATTACTTTATATACATGAAACAACATATATATAGACCATTACTCTCAAATTTGTTCCAATGTTCCACGTTCCAAAATTTCAGTATTACTATATATACATGAAACAACATATATATAGACCATTACTCTCAAACTTGTTCCAATGTTCCACGTTCCAAAATTCGAATAATACTTTATATACCAGAAACAACACATATAGACCATTACATTCAAACTTGTTCCAATGTTCCACGTTCCAAAATTTCAATATTACTTTATATATATGAAACAACATATATAGACCAGTACTCTCAAACTTGTTCCAATGTTCCACGTTCCAAAATTTCAATATTACTTTATATATATGAACCAACATACATATAGACCATTGCTCTCAAACTTGTTCCAATGTTCCACGTTCCAAAATTTCTATATTACTTGATATACATGAAACAACACATATAGACCATTACTCTCAAACTTGTTCCAATGTTCCACGTTCCAAAATTCCAATAATACTTTATATACATGAAACAACATATATAGACCATTACTCTGAAACTAGTTCCAATGTTCCACGTTCCAAAATTTCAGTATTACTATATATACATGAAACAACATATATATAGACCATTACTCTCAAATTTGTTCCAATGTTCCACGTTCCAAAATTTCAATATTACTATATATACATGAAACAACATATATAGACCATTGCTTTCAAATCTGTTCCAATGTTCCACGTTCCAAAATTTCAATATTACTCTATATACATAAAACAACATATATAGACCATTACACTCAAACCTGTTCCAATGTTCCACGTTCCAAATTTCAATATTACTCTACATACATAAAACAACACATATAGACCATTACTCTGAAACTAGTTCCAATGTTCCACGTTCCAAAATTTCAGTATTACTATATATACATGAAACAACATATATATAGACCATTACTCTCAAATTTGTTCCAATGTTCCACGTTCCAAAATTTCAGTATTACTATATATACATGAAACAACATATATATAGACCATTACTCTCAAATTTGTTCCAATGTTCCACGTTCCAAAATGTCAGTATTACTATATATACATGAAACAACATATATATAGACCATTACTCTCAAATTTGTTCCAATGTTCCACGTTCCAAAATTTCAGTATTACTATATATACATGAAACAACATATATATAGACCATGACTCTCAAATTTGTTCCAATGTTCCACGTTCCAAAATTTCAGTATTACTATATATACATGAAACAACATATATAGACCATTGCTTTCAAATCTGTTCCAATGTTCCACGTTCCAAAATTTCTATATTACTCTATATACATAAAACAACATATATAGACCATTACTCTCAAACCTGTTCCAATGTTCCACGTTCCAAAATTTCAATACTACTCTATATACATAAAACAACATATATAGACCATTACTCTGAAACTAGTTCCAATGTTCCACGTTCCAAAATTTCAATATTACTCTATATACATGAAACAACATATATATAGACCATTACTCTCAAATTTGTTCCAATGTTCCACGTTCCAAAATTTCAGTATTACTATATATACATGAAACAACATATATATAGACCATTACTCTCAAACTTGTTCCAATGTTCCACGTTCCAAAATTCCAATAATACTTTATATACCAGAAACAACACATATAGACCATTACATTCAAACTTGTTCCAATGTTCCACGTTCCAAAATTTCAATATTACTTTATATATATGAAACAACATATATAGACCAATACTCTCAAACTTGTTCCAATGTTCCACGTTCCAAAATTTCAATATTACTTTATATATATGAACCAACATACATATAGACCATTGCTCTCAAACTTGTTCCAATGTTCCACGTTCCAAAATTTCTATATTACTTGATATACATGAAACAACACATATAGACCATTACTCTCAAACTTGTTCCAATGTTCCACGTTCCAAAATTCCAATAATACTTTATATACATGAAACAACATATATATAGACCATTGCTCTCAAATCTGTTCCAATGTTCCACGTTCCAAAATTTCAATATTACTCTTCAAACATAAAACAACACATATAGACCATTACTCTGAAACTAGTTCCAATGTTCCACATTCCAAAATTTCAGTATTACTATATATACATGAAACAACATATATAGACCATTGCTTTCAAATCTGTTCCAATGTTCCACGTTCCAAAATTTCAATATTACTCTATACACATAAACAACATATATAGACCATTACTCTCAAACCTGTTCCAATGTTCCACGTTCCAAAATTTCAATACTACTCTATATACATAAAACAACATATATAGACCATTACTCTGAAACTAGTTCCAATGTTCCACGTTCCAAAATTTCAATATTACTTTAAATACATGAAACAACATATATAGACCATTACTCTGAAACTAGTTCCAATGTTCCAAGTTCCAAAATTTCAGTATTACTATATACATGAAACAACAACACATATAGACCATTGCTTTCAAATCTGTTCCAATGTTCCACGTTCCAAAATTTTAATAGATCTTTATATACATGAAACAACATATATAGACCATTACTTTCAAACCTGTTCCAATGTTCCACGTTCCAAAATTTCAATTGATCTTTATATACATGAAACAACATATATATACCATTATTCTCAATCCTGTTCCAATGTTCCACGTTCCAAAATTTCAATATTACTCTATATACAAAAAACAACATATATAGACCATTACTCTGAAACTTGTTCCAATGTTCCACGTTCCAAAATTTCAATATTACTTTATATACATGAAACAACATATATAGACCATTACTCTCAAACTTGTTCCAATGTTCCACGTTCCAAAATTTCAATATTACTTTATATACATGAAACAACATATATAGACCATTACTCTCAAATTTGTTCCAATGTTCCACGTTCCAAAATTTCAGTATTACTATATATACATGAAACAACATATATAGACCATTGCTTTCAAATCTGTTCCAATGTTCCACGTTCCAAAATTTCAGTATTACTATATATACATGAAACAACATATATAGACCATTGCTTTCAAATCTGTTCCAATGTTCCACGTTCCAAAATTTCTATATTACTCTATATACATAAAACAACATAGACCATTACTCTCAAACCTGTTCCAATGTTCCACGTTCCAAAATTTCAATACTACTCTATATACATAAAACAACATATATAGACCATTACTCTCAAACCTGTTCCAATGTTCCACGTTCCAAAATTTCAATACTACTCTATATACATAAAACAACATATATAGACCATTACTCTGAAACTAGTTCCAATGTTCCACGTTCCAAAATTTCAATATTACTTTAAATACATGAAACAACATATATAGACCATTACTCTGAAACTAGTTCCAATGTTCCAAGTTCCAAAATTTCAGTATTACTATATACATGAAACAACAACACATATAGACCATTGCTTTCAAATCTGTTCCAATGTTCCACGTTCCAAAATTTTAATAGATCTTTATATACATGAAACAACATATATAGACCATTACTTTCAAACCTGTTCCAATGTTCCACGTTCCAAAATTTCAATATTCTTTATATACATGAAACAACATATATATACCATTATTCTCAATCCTGTTCCAATGTTCCACGTTCCAAAATTTCAATATTACTCTATATACAAAAACAACATATATAGACCATTACTCTGAAACTTGTTCCAATGTTCCACGTTCCAAAATTTCAATATTACTTTATATACATGAAACAACATATATAGACCATTACTCTCAAACTTGTTCCAATGTTCCACGTTCCAAAATTTCAATATTACTTTATATACATGAAACAAGATATATAGACCATTACTCTCAAATTTGTTCCAATGTTCCACGTTCCAAAATTTCAGTATTACTATATATACATGAAACAACATATATAGACCATTGCTTTCAAATCTGTTCCAATGTTCCACGTTCCAAAATTTCAATATTACTCTATATACATAAAACAACATATATAGACCATTACTCTCAAACCTGTTCCAATGTTCCACGTTCCAAAATTTCAATACTACTCTATATACATAAAACAACATATATAGACCATTACTCTGAAACTAGTTCCAATGTTCCACGTTCCAAAATTTCAATATTACTTTAAATACATGAAACAACATATATACGAGGGGGTATCAAAAAGCTTTAGAAATCGCCCAGAAGTGAAAGAGCTATATCAATGAAATTTTGTCAGTGCAATCACTGATCCTTATGTACACTATGATGCAAAAATGGTCTCATAAGAATGTTTACTTTTTTTACAGGCGCTAGATGTCAGTACCTGCCTATGTAACCGCATAACCAGCAAAATGGAGAAAATTGAGGCATATAGCATGATTAAGTTCCATTTTAAGGGTTACAGTGCCCAAAAAATCTGTGATGAAATAAAAATTCATTTTCCAAAAAGCAACAGTGACAATATCACAATCACCACCGAAGATAACTTTCATTTCATCAACGATTTTCTAGGCACTGCAACCCTTCAAATGCAGGATCTTAATAACGCTGCTTGCCTCAATTTTCTCAATCTTGCAGTTTATGCGCAGTAACTGGGGCAGCATGTTATTAGCATCTAGCGTCGCCTGTAAAAAAAGTAAACATACTTATGAGACCATTTTTGCATCATAGTGTACATAAGGACCAGTGATTGCACTGACAAAATTTCACTGATATAGCTATTTCACTTCTGGCGATTTCTAAAACTTTTTGATACCCCCTCGTAGACCATTACTCTGAAACTAGTTCCAATGTTCCAAGTTCCAAAATTTCAGTATTACTATATACATGAAACAACAACATATATAGACCATTGCTTTCAAATCTGTTCCAATGTTCCACGTTCCAAAATTTTAATAGATCTTTATATACATGAAACAACATATATAGACCATTACTTTCAAACCTGTTCCAATGTTCCACGTTCCAAAATTTTAATAGATCTTTATATACATGAAACAACATATATATAGACCAATACTCTCAAATTTGTTCCAATGTTCCACGTTCCAAAATTTCAGTATTACTATATATACATGAAACAACATATATATAGACCATTACTCTCAAATCTGTTCAAATGTTCGACGTTCCAAAATTTCAATATTACTCTATATACATAAAACAACATAATAGACCATTACACTCAAACCTGTTCCAATGTTCCACGTTCCAAAATTTCAATATTACTCTACATGCATAAAACAAGACATATAGACCATTACTCTGAAACTAGTTCCAATGTTCCACGTTCCAAAATTTCAGTATTACTATATATACATGAAACAACATATATAGACCATTGCTTTCAAATCTGTTCCAATGTTCCACGTTCCAAAATTTCAATATTACTCTATATACATAAAACAACATATATAGACCATTACTCTCAAACCTGTTCCAATGTTCCACGTTCCAAAATGTCAATACTACTCAATATACATAAAACAACATATATAGACCATTACTCTGAAACTAGTTCCAATGTTCCACGTTCCAAAATTTCAATATTACCTTATATACATGAAACAACATATATAGAGCCTATCTCTCTCAAATTTGTTCCAATGTTCCACGTTCCAAAATTTCAGTATTACTATATATACATGAAACAACATATATATAGACCATTACTCTCAAATTTGTTCCAATGTTCCACGTTCCAAAATTTCAGTATTACTATATATACATGAAACAACATATATATAGACCATTGCTCTCAAATCTGTTCCAATGTTCCACGTTCCAAAATTTCAGTATTACTATATATACACGAAACAACATTATATAGACCATTACTTTCAAATCTGTTCCAATGTTCCACGTTCCAAAATTTCAATAGATCTTTTCTATACATGAAACAACATATATAGACCATTACTCTCAAACTTGTTCCAATGTTCCACGTTCCAAAATTTCAATATTACTTTATATACATGAAACAACATATATAGACCATTACTCTGAAACTTGTTCCAATGTTCCACGTTCCAAAATTTCAATATTACTTTATTTCATGAAACAACATATATATAGACCATTGCTCTCAAATCTGTTCCAATGTTCCACGTTCCAAAATTTCAGTATTACTATATATACACGAAACAACATTATATAGACCATTACTTTCAAATCTGTTCCAATGTTCCACGTTCCAAAATTTCAATAGATCTTTATATACATAAAAACAACATATATAGACCATTGCTCTCAAATCTGTTCCAATGTTCCACGTTCCAAAATTTCAGTATTACTATATATACACGAAACAACATTATATAGACCATTACTTTCAAATCTGTTCCAATGTTCCACGTTCCAAAATTTCAATAGATCTTTATATACATGAAACAACATATATAGACCATTACTTTCAAACCTGTTCCAATGTTCCACGTTCCAAAATTTCAATTGATCTTTATATATATGAAAATACATATATAGACCATTATTCTCAATCCTGTTCCAATGTTCCACGTTCCAAAATTTCAATATTACTCTATATACATAAAACAACATATATAGACCATTACTCTGAAACTAGTTCCAATGTTCCACGTTCCAAAATTTCAATATTACTTTATATACATGAAACAACATATATAGACCATTACTCTGAAACTAGTTCCAATGTTCCAAGTTCCAAAATTTCAGTATTACTATATACATGAAACAACAACATATATAGACCATTGCTTTCAAATCTGTTCCAATGTTCCACGTTCCAAAATTTTAATAGATCTTTATATACATGAAACAACATATATAGACCATTACTTTCAAACCTGTTCCAATGTTCCACGTTCCAAAATTTTAATAGATCTTTATATACATGAAACAACATATATATAGACCAATACTCTCAAATTTGTTCCAATGTTCCACGTTCCAAAATTTCAGTATTACTATATATACATGAAACAACATATATATAGACCATTACTCTCAAATCTGTTCCAATGTTCCACGTTCCAAAATGTCAATATTACTATATATACATGAAACAACATATATAGACCATTGCTTTCAAATCTGTTCCAATGTTCCACGTTCCAAAATTTCAATATTACTCTATATACATAAAACAACATATATAGACCATTACACTCAAACCTGTTCCAATGTTCCACGTTCCAAAATTTCAATAATACTCTACATGCATAAAACAACACATATAGACCATTACTCTGAAACTAGTTCCAATGTTCCACGTTCCAAAATTTCAGTATTACTATATATACATGAAACAACATATATAGACCATTGCTTTCAAATCTGTTCCAATGTTCCACGTTCCAAAATTTCAATATTACTCTATATACATAAAACAACATATATAGACCATTACTCTCAAACCTGTTCCAATGTTCCACGTTCCAAAATTTCAATACTACTCAATATACATAAAACAACATATATAGACCATTACTCTGAAACTAGTTCCAATGTTCCACGTTCCAAAATTTCAATATTACCTTATATACATGAAACAACATATATAGACCATTACTCTGAAACTAGTTCCAATGTTCCACGTTCCAAAATTTCAGTATTACTATATATACATGAAACAACATATATATAGACCATTGCTCTCAAATCTGTTCCAATGTTCCACGTTCCAAAATTTCAGTATTACTATATATACACGAAACAACATTATATAGACCATTACTTTCAAATCTGTTCCAATGTTCCACGTTCCAAAATTTCAGTATTACTATATATACATGAAACAACATATATATAGACCATTGCTCTCAAATCTGTTCCAATGTTCCACGTTCCAAAATTTCAGTATTACTATATATACACGAAACAACATTATATAGACCATTACTTTCAAATCTGTTCCAATGTTCCACGTTCCAAAATTTCAATAGATCTTTTCTATACATGAAACAACATATATAGACCATTACTCTCAAACTTGTTCCAATGTTCCACGTTCCAAAATTTCAATATTACTTTATATACATGAAACAACATATATAGACCATTACTCTGAAACTTGTTCCAATGTTCCACGTTCCAAAATTTCAATATTACTTTATTTCATGAAACAACATATATATAGACCATTGCTCTCAAATCTGTTCCAATGTTCCACGTTCCAAAATTTCAGTATTACTATATATACACGAAACAACATTATATAGACCATTACTTTCAAATCTGTTCCAATGTTCCACGTTCCAAAATTTCAATAGATCTTTATATACATAAAAACAACATATATAGACCATTGCTCTCAAATCTGTTCCAATGTTCCACGTTCCAAAATTTCAGTATTACTATATATACACGAAACAACATTATATAGACCATTACTTTCAAATCTGTTCCAATGTTCCACGTTCCAAAATTTCAATAGATCTTTATATACATGAAACAACATATATAGACCATTACTTTCAAACCTGTTCCAATGTTCCACGTTCCAAAATTTCAATTGATCTTTATATATATGAAAATACATATATAGACCATTATTCTCAATCCTGTTCCAATGTTCCACGTTCCAAAATTTCAATATTACTCTATATACATAAAACAACATATATAGACCATTACTCTGAAACTAGTTCCAATGTTCCACGTTCCAAAATTTCAATATTACTTTATATACATGAAACAACATATATAGACCATTACTCTGAAACTAGTTCCAATGTTCCAAGTTCCAAAATTTCAGTATTACTATATACATGAAACAACAACATATATAGACCATTGCTTTCAAATCTGTTCCAATGTTCCACGTTCCAAAATTTTAATAGATCTTTATATACATGAAACAACATATATAGACCATTACTTTCAAACCTGTTCCAATGTTCCACGTTCCAAAATTTTAATAGATCTTTATATACATGAAACAACATATATATAGACCAATACTCTCAAATTTGTTCCAATGTTCCACGTTCCAAAATTTCAGTATTACTATATATACATGAAACAACATATATATAGACCATTACTCTCAAATCTGTTCCAATGTTCCACGTTCCAAAATGTCAATATTACTATATATACATGAAACAACATATATAGACCATTGCTTTCAAATCTGTTCCAATGTTCCACGTTCCAAAATTTCAATATTACTCTATATACATAAAACAACATATATAGACCATTACACTCAAACCTGTTCCAATGTTCCACGTTCCAAAATTTCAATAATACTCTACATGCATAAAACAACACATATAGACCATTACTCTGAAACTAGTTCCAATGTTCCACGTTCCAAAATTTCAGTATTACTATATATACATGAAACAACATATATAGACCATTGCTTTCAAATCTGTTCCAATGTTCCACGTTCCAAAATTTCAATATTACTCTATATACATAAAACAACATATATAGACCATTACTCTCAAACCTGTTCCAATGTTCCACGTTCCAAAATTTCAATACTACTCAATATACATAAAACAACATATATAGACCATTACTCTGAAACTAGTTCCAATGTTCCACGTTCCAAAATTTCAATATTACCTTATATACATGAAACAACATATATAGACCATTACTCTGAAACTAGTTCCAATGTTCCACGTTCCAAAATTTCAGTATTACTATATATACATGAAACAACATATATATAGACCATTGCTCTCAAATCTGTTCCAATGTTCCACGTTCCAAAATTTCAGTATTACTATATATACACGAAACAACATTATATAGACCATTACTTTCAAATCTGTTCCAATGTTCCACGTTCCAAAATTTCAATAGATCTTTTCTATACATGAAACAACATATATAGACCATTACTCTCAAACTTGTTCCAATGTTCCACGTTCCAAAATTTCAATATTACTTTATATACATGAAACAACATATATAGACCATTACTCTGAAACTTGTTCCAATGTTCCACGTTCCAAAATTTCAATATTACTTTATTACATGAAACAACATATATATAGACCATTGCTCTCAAATCTGTTCCAATGTTCCACGTTCCAAAATTTCAGTATTACTATATTTACACGAAACAACATTATATAGACCATTACTTTCAAATCTGTTCCAATGTTCCACGTTCCAAAATTTCAATAGATCTTTATATACATGAAACAACATATATAGACCATTGCTCTCAAATCTGTTCCAATGTTCCACGTTCCAAAATTTCAGTATTACTATATATACACGAAACAACATTATATAGACCATTACTTTCAAATCTGTTCCAATGTTCCACGTTCCAAAATTTCAATAGATCTTTATATACATGAAACAACATATATAGACCATTACTTTCAAACCTGTTCCAATGTTCCACGTTCCAAAATTTCAATTGATCTTTATATACATGAAACAACATATATAGACCATTATTCTCAATCCTGTTCCAATGTTCCACGTTCCAAAATTTCAATATTACTCTATATACATAAAACAACATATATAGACCATTACTCTGAAACTAGTTCCAATGTTCCACGTTCCAAAATTTCAATATTACTTTATATACATGAAACAACATATATAGACCATTACTCTGAAACTAGTTCCAATGTTCCAAGTTCCAAAATTTCAGTATTACTATATACATGAAACAACAACATATATAGACCATTGCTTTCAAATCTGTTCCAATGTTCCACGTTCCAAAATTTTAATAGATCTTTATATACATGAAACAACATATGAAGAGCTTTGTTTCAAAACCCTTACATCCACTTTTGGCCAAATTGAGTTATTGGCATAATATTATAGTGTGGGTGAAAATACACATTTTGGTGGTTGTTTGACCTTCATACTACCTTCCCTTCCGGAGTTATCGCATATTTCCCGTTTGGGAAATCTTAGGGAATTTCCGGAAATCTGAACTTAAAATGAATATAGAATTGTTTTGTTTTAAATTTTTTGATGTATAATGGTAGCCTGGAATGTTCTTCGCCTATTAAAACCAAAAGGAACTGTTTTTGGGTCACTACGTTTGAAAAAATCATTTTAATTAACAAAAGGTGTAGCTTCGGAAATACCCCAAAAATGCCATTTTCCCGAATTTAATTAAAAATTCATAATTAAAAAAGTAAATGAGATATTTCAATTTTTCTTTTTGATTTTCAAAGCATTAGTCAAGTTTCATAATGTAGTGCAAACAAATGGGCTCAAATTTGATTGCAAAGGTGGTTTCTAGAAAAGGGGTAAATTTATTTTGTTGCAAAACCCCTTACATCCACAAAAGGTGCGATATAAAAGAAATAATAAAATAAATAGGAAGCCTTGAAAATTGTCCCAAACCTATTCTTTTAGTTTCTATTCATCAACACTTTATCCAATCCCAAATTGAATCAAATCGAACAAGTAATACTTGCACAATTAAAAAAAGCTGTTTTTCTCAAAAAGTCAAAAGTGGATGTAAGGGGTTTTGCAACAAAGCTCTTCATATATAGACCATTACTTTCAAACCTGTTCCAATGTTCCACGTTCCAAAATGTCAATACTACTCTATATACATAAAACAACATATATAGACCATTACTCTGAAACTAGTTCCAATGTTCCACGTTCCAAAATTTCAATATTACTTTAAATACATGAAACAACATATATAGACCATTACTCTGAAACTAGTTCCAATGTTCCAAGTTCCAAAATTTCAGTATTACTATATACATGAAACAACAACATATATAGACCATTGCTTTCAAATCTGTTCCAATGTTCCACGTTCCAAAATTTTAATAGATCTTTATATACATGAAACAACATATATAGACCATTACTTTCAAACCTGTTCCAATGTTCCACGTTCGGAAATTTTAATAGATCTTTATATACATGAAACAACATATATATAGACCATTACTCTCAAATTTGTTCCAATGTTCCACGTTCCAAAATTTCAGTATTACTATATATACATGAAACAACATATATATAGACCATTACTCTCAAATCTGTTCCAATGTTCCACGTTCCAAAATTTCAATATTACTATATATACATGAAACAACATATATAGACCATTGCTTTCAAATCTGTTCCAATGTTCCACGTTCCAAAATTTCAATATTACTCTATATACATAAAACAACATATATAGACCATTACACTCAAACCTGTTCCAATGTTCCACGTTCCAAAATTTCATTATTACTCTACATGCATAAAACAACACATATAGACCATTACTCTGAAACTAGTTCCAATGTTCCACGTTCCAAAATTTCAGTATTACTATATATACATGAAACAACATATATAGACCATTGCTTTCAAATCTGTTCCAATGTTCCACGTTCCAAAATTTCAATATTACTCTATATACATAAAACAACATATATAGACCATTACTCTCAAACCTGTTCCAATGTTCCACGTTCCAAAATTTCAATACTACTCTATATACATAAAACAACATATAAAGACCATTACTCTGAAACTAGTTCCAATGTTCCACGTTCCAAAATTTCAATATTACCTTATATACATGAAACAACATATATAGACCATTACTCTGAAACTAGTTCCAATGTTCCACGTTCCAAAATTTCAGTATTACTATATATACATGAAACAACATATATATAGACCATTGCTCTCAAATCTGTTCCAATGTTCCACGTTCCAAAATTTCAGTATTACTATATATACACGAAACAACATTATATAGACCATTGCTTTCAAATCTGTTCCAATGTTCCACGTTCCAAAATTTCAATATTACTCTATATACATAAAATAACATATATAGACCATTACTCTCAAACCTGTTCCAATGTTCCACGTTCCAAAATTTCAATACTACTCTATATACATAAAACAACATATCGTTATGAATATGGCAGACGGCCGAATCCGGATTCGTCTTTTGGTAAATTTATTTTACGAATGCATTACATTTGAATTAGAGAAAAGGATCCATGCTGTACATGATAGAGGGCAGCATATCATTTTTTAACGGAGACCAGATGATAACAGCATAAATAAGTAATCAAAAGAGGGCGGCATACAAGGTTAGTTGACGGTGCATCACAGTACGGTCACCGACGGCAACCGTTAAAAAATCGATATGCTGCCCTCTATAGATATAGCATTGATCCCTTGTTCTCGAATTCAAATGTAATGCATGTGTAAAATGAATTTACCAAAAGTCGAATCTGGATTCGGCCGTCTGCCGTATTCATAACGATATATAGACCATTACTCTGAAACTAGTTCCAATGTTCCACGTTCCAAAATTTCAATATTACCTTATATACATGAAACAACATATATAGACCATTACTCTGAAACTAGTTCCAATGTTCCACGTTCCAAAATTTCAGTATTACTATATATACATGAAACAACATATATATAGACCATTACTCTCAAATTTGTTCCAATGTTCCACGTTCCAAAATTTCAGTATTACTATATATACATGAAACAACATATATATAGACCATTGCTCTCAAATCTGTTCCAATGTTCCACGTTCCAAAATTTCAGTATTACTATATATACACGAAACAACATTATATAGACCATTACTTTCAAATCTGTTCCAATGTTCCACGTTCCAAAATTTCAATAGATCTTTTCTATACATGAAACAACATATATAGACCATTACTCTCAAACTTGTTCCAATGTTCCACGTTCCAAAATTTCAATATTACTTTATATACATGAAACAACATATATAGACCATTACTCTGAAACTTGTTCCAATGTTCCACGTTCCAAAATTTCAATATTACTTTATTACATGAAACAACATATATATAGACCATTGCTCTCAAATCTGTTCCAATGTTCCACGTTCCAAAATTTCAGTATTGCTATATATACACGAAACAACATTATATAGACCATTACTTTCAAATCTGTTCCAATGTTCCACGTTCCAAAATTTCAATAGATCTTTATATACATGAAACAACATATATAGACCATTGCTCTCAAATCTGTTCCAATGTTCCACGTTCCAAAATTTCAGTATTACTATATATACACGAAACAACATTATATAGACCATTACTTTCAAATCTGTTCCAATGTTCCACGTTCCAAAATTTCAATAGATCTTTATATACATGAAACAACATATATAGACCATTACTTTCAAACCTGTTCCAATGTTCCACGTTCCAAAATTTCAATTGATCTTTATATACATGAAACAACATATATAGACCATTATTCTCAATCCTGTTCCAATGTTCCACGTTCCAAAATTTCAATATTACTCTATATACATAAAACAACATATATAGACCATTACTCTGAAACTAGTTCCAATGTTCCACGTTCCAAAATTTCAATATTACTTTATATACATGAAACAACATATATAGACCATTACTCTGAAACTAGTTCCAATGTTCCAATGTTCCAAGTTTCAAAATTTCAGTATTACTATATACATGAAACAACAACATATATAGACCATTGCTTTCAAATCTGTTCCAATGTTCCACGTTCCAAAATTTTAATAGATCTTTATATACATGAAACAACATATATAGACCATTACTTTCAAACCTGTTCCAATGTTCCACGTTCCAAAATTTCAATACTACTCTATATACATAAAACAACATATATAGACCATTACTCTGAAACTAGTTCCAATGTTCCACGTTCCAAAATTTCAATATTACTTTAAATACATGAAACAACATATATAGACCATTACTCTGAAACTAGTTCCAATGTTCCAAGTTCCAAAATTTCAGTATTACTATATACATGAAACAACAACATATATAGACCATTGCTTTCAAATCTGTTCCAATGTTCCACGTTCCAAAATTTTAATAGATCTTTATATACATGAAACAACATATATAGACCATTACTTTCAAACCTGTCCCGATGTTCCACGTTCCAAAATTTTAATAGATCTTTATATACATGAAACAACATATATATAGACCATTACTCTCAAATTTGTTCCAATGTTCCACGTTCCAAAATTTCAGTATTACTATATATACATGAAACAACATATATATAGACCATTACTCTAAAATCTGTTCCAATGTTCCACGTTCCAAAATTCAATATTACTATATATACATGAAACAACATATATAGACCATTGCTTTCAAATTTGTTCCAATGTTCCACGTTCCAAAATTTCAGTATTACTATATATACATGAAACAACATATATATAGACCATTACTCTCAAATCTGTTCCAATGTTCCACGTTCCAAAATTTCAATATTACTATATATACATGAAACAACATATATAGACCATTGCTTTCAAATCTGTTCCAATGTTCCACGTTCCAAAATTTCAATATTACTCTATATACATAAAACAACATATATAGACCATTACACTCAAACCTGTTCCAATGTTCCACGTTCCAAAATTTCAATATTACTCTACATGCATAAAACAACACATATAGACCATTACTCTGAAACTAGTTCCAATGTTCCACGTTCCAAAATTTCAGTATTACTATATATACATGAAACAACATATATAGACCATTGCTTTCAAATCTGTTCCAATGTTCCACGTTCCAAAATTTCAATGTTACTCTATATACATAAAACAACATATATAGACCATTACTCTCAAACCTGTTCCAATGTTCCACGTTCCAAAATTTCAATACTACTCTATATACATAAAACAACATATATACATAAAACAACATATATAGACCATTACTCTGAAACTAGTTCCAATGTTCCACGTTCCAAAATTTCAATATTACCTTATATACATGAAACAACATATATAGACCATTACTCTGAAACTAGTTCCAATGTTCCACGTTCCAAAATTTCAGTATTACTATATATACATGAAACAACATATATATAGACCATTACTCTCAAATTTGTTCCAATGTTCCACGTTCCAAAATTTCAGTATTACTATATATACATGAAACAACATATATATAGACCATTGCTCTCAAATCTGTTCCAATGTTCCACGTTCCAAAATTTCAGTATTACTATATATACACGAAACAACATTATATAGACCATTACTTTCAAATCTGTTCCAATGTTCCACGTTCCAAAATTTCAATAGATCTTTTCTATACATGAAACAACATATATAGACCATTACTCTCAAACTTGTTCCAATGTTCCACGTTTCAAAATTTCAATATTACTTTATATACATGAAACAACATATATAGACCATTACTCTGAAACTTGTTCCAATGTTCCACGTTCCAAAATTTCAATATTACTTTATTACATGAAACAACATATATATAGACCATTGCTCTCAAATCTGTTCCAATGTTCCACGTTCCAAAATTTCAGTATTGCTATATATACACGAAACAACATTATATAGACCATTACTTTCAAATCTGTTCCAATGTTCCACGTTCCAAAATTTCAATAGATCTTTATATACATGAAACAACATATATAGACCATTGCTCTCAAATCTGTTCCAATGTTCCACGTTCCAAAATTTCAGTATTACTATATATACACGAAACAACATTATATAGACCATTACTTTCAAATCTGTTCCAATGTTCCACGTTCCAAAATTTCAATAGATCTTTATATACATGAAACAACATATATAGACCATTACTTTCAAACCTGTTCCAATGTTCCACGTTCCAAAATTTCAATTGATCTTTATATACATGAAACAACATATATAGACCATTATTCTCAATCCTGTTCCAATGTTCCATGTTCCAAAATTTCAATATTACTCTATATACATAAAACAACATATATAGACCATTACTCTGAAACTAGTTCCAATGTTCCACGTTCCAAAATTTCAATATTACTTTATATACATGAAACAACATATATAGACCATTACTCTGAAACTAGTTCCAATGTTCCAAGTTTCAAAATTTCAGTATTACTATATACATGAAACAACAACATATATAGACCATTGCTTTCAAATCTGTTCCAATGTTCCACGTTCCAAAATTTTTAATAGATCTTTATATACATGAAACAACATATATAGACCATTACTTTCAAACCTGTTCCAATGTTCCACGTTCCAAAATTTCAATACTACTCTATATACATGAAACAACATATATAGACCATTACTCTGAAACTAGTTCCAATGTCCCACGTTCCAAAATTTCAATATTACTTTAAATACATGAAACAACATATATAGACCATTACTCTGAAACTAGTTCCAATGTTCCAAGTTCCAAAATTTCAGTATTACTATATACATGAAACAACAACATATATAGACCATTGCTTTCAAATCTGTTCCAATGTTCCACGTTCCAAAATTTTAATAGATCTTTATATACATGAAACAACATATATAGACCATTACTTTCAAACCTGTTCCGATGTTCCACGTTCCAAAAGTTTAATAGATCTTTATATACATGAAACAACATATATATAGACCATTACTCTCAAATTTGTTCCAATGTTCCACGTTCCAAAATTTCAGTATTACTATATATACATGAAACAACATATATATATAGACCATTACTCTCAAATTTGTTCCAATGTTCCACGTTCCAAAATTTCAATATTACTATATATACATGAAACAACATATATAGACCATTGCTTTCAAATTTGTTCCAATGTTCCACGTTCCAAAATTTCAGTATTACTATATATACATGAAACAACATATATAGACCATTACTCTCAAATCTGTTCTAATGTTCCACGTTCCAAAATTTCAATATTACTATATATACATAAAACAACATATATAGACCATTGCTTTCAAATCTGTTCCAATGTTCCACGTTCCAAAATTTAAATATTACTCTACATACATAAAACAACATATATAGACCATTACACTCAAACCTGTTCCAATGTTCCACGTTCCAAAATTTCAATATTACTCTACATGCATAAAACTACACATATAGACCATTACTCTGAAACTAGTTCCAATGTTCCACGTTCCAAAATTTCAGTATTACTATATATACATGAAACAACATATATAGACCATTGCTTTCAAATCTGTTCCAATGTTCCACGTTCCAAAATTTCAATATTACTCTATATAAATAAAACAACATATATAGACCATTACTCTCAAACCTGTTCCAATGTTCCACGTTCCAAAATTTCAATACTACTCTATATACATAAAACAACATATATACATAAAACAACATATATAGACCATTACTCTGAAACTAGTTCCAATGTTCCACGTTCCAAAATTTCAATATTACTTTAATACATGAAACAACATATATAGACCATTACTCTGAAACTAGTTCCAATGTTCCAAGTTCCAAAATTTCAGTATTACTATATACATGAAACAACAACATATATAGACCATTGCTTTCAAATCTGTTCCAATGTTCCACGTTCCAAAATTTTAATAGATCTTTATATACATGAAACAACATATATAGACCATTACACTCAAACCTGTTCCAATGTTCCACGTTCCAAAATTTCAATATTACTTTATATACATGAAACAACATATATATAGACCATTACTCTCAAATCTGTTCCAATGTTCCACGTTCCAAAATTTCAATATTACTATATATACATGAAACAACATATATAGACCATTGCTTTCAAATTTGTTCCAATGTTCCACGTTCCAAAATTTCAGTATTACTATATATACATGAAACAACATATATATAGACCATTACTCTCAAATCTGTTCCAATGTTCCACGTTCCAAAATTTCAATATTACTATATATACATGAAACAACATATATAGACCATTGCTTTCAAATCTGTTCCAATGTTCCACGTTCCAAAATTTCAATATTACTCTATATACATAAAACAACATATATAGACCATTACACTCAAACCTGTTCCAATGTTCCACGTTCCAAAATTTCAATATTACTCTACATGCATAAAACAACACATATAGACCATTACTCTGAAACTAGTTCCAATGTTCCACGTTCCAAAATTTCAGTATTACTATATATACATGAAACAACATATATAGACCATTGCTTTCAAATCTGTTCCAATGTTCCACGTTCCAAAATTTCAATATTACTCTATATACATAAAACAACATATATAGACCATTACTCTCAAACCCGTTCCAATGTTCCACGTTCCAAAATTTCAATACTACTCTATATACATAAAACAACATATATAGACCATTACTCTGAAACTAGTTCCAATGTTCCACGTTCCAAAATTTCAATATTACCTTATACATGAAACAACATATATAGACCATTACTCTGAAACTAGTTCCAATGTTCCACGTTCCAAAATTTCAGTATTACTATATATACATGAAACAACATATATATAGACCATTACTCTCAAATTTGTTCCAATGTTCCACGTTCCAAAATTTCAGTATTACTATATATACATGAAACAACATATATATAGACCATTGCTCTCAAATCTGTTCCAATGTTCCACGTTCCAAAATGTCAGTATTACTATATATACACGAAACAACATTATATAGACCATTACTTTCAAATCTGTTCCAATGTTCCACGTTCCAAAATTTCAATAGATCTTTATATACATGAAACAACATATATAGACCATTACTCTCAAATTTGTTCCAATGTTCCACGTTCCAAAATTTCAGTATTACTATATATACATGAAACAACATATATATAGACCATTACTCTCAAATCTGTTGCAATGTTCCACGTTCCAAAATTTCAATATTACTATATATACATGAAACAACATATATAGACCATTGCTTTCAAATTTGTTCCAATGTTCCACGTTCCAAAATTTCAGTATTACTATATATACATGAAACAACATATATAGAGAACATGACTCTAAAATCTGTTCTAATGTTCCACGTTCCAAAATTTCAATATTACTATATATACATGAAACAACATATATAGACCATTGCTTTCAAATCTGTTCCAATGTTCCACGTTCCAAAATTTAAATATTACTCTATATACATAAAACAACATATATAGACCATTACACTCAAACCTGTTCCAATGTTCCACGTTCCAAAATTTCAATATTACTCTACATGCATAAAACAACACATATAGACCATTACTCTGAAACTAGTTCCAATGTTCCACGTTCCAAAATTTCAATATTACTTTATATACATGAAACAACATATATAGACCATTGCTTTCAAATCTGTTCCAATGTTCCACGTTCCAAAATTTCAATATTACTCTATATAAATAAAACAACATATATAGACCATTACTCTCAAACCTGTTCCAATGTTCCACGTTCCAAAATTTCAATACTACTCTATATACATAAAACAACATATATACATAAAACAACATAATAGACCATTACTCTGAAACTAGTTCCAATGTTCCACGTTCCAAAATTTCAATATTACTTTTAATACATGAAACAACATATATAGACCATTACTCTGAAACTAGTTCCAATGTTCCAAGTTCCAAAATTTCAGTATTACTATATACATGAAACAACAACATATATAGACCATTGCTTTCAAATCTGTTCCAATGTTCCACGTTCCAAAATTTTAATAGATCTTTATATACATGAAACAACATATATAGACCATTACTTTCAAACCTGTTCCGATGTTCCACGTTCCAAAATTTTAATAGATCTTTATATACATGAAACAACATAATATAGACCATTACTCTCAAATCTGTTCCAATGTTCCACGTTCCAAAATTTCAATATTACTATATATACATGAAACAACATATATAGACCATTGCTTTCAAATTTGTTCCAATGTTCCACGTTCCAAAATTTCAGTATTACTATATATAAATGAAACAACATATATATAGACCATTACTCTCAAATCTGTTCCAATGTTCCACGTTCCAAAATTTCAATATTACTATATATACATGAAACAACATATATAGACCATTGCTTTCAAATCTGTTCCAATGTTCCACGTTCCAAAATTTCAATATTACTCTATATACATAAAACAACATATATAGACCATTACACTCAAACCTGTTCCAATGTTCCACGTTCCAAAATTTCAATATTACTCTACATGCATAAAACAACACATATAGACCATTACTCTGAAACTAGTTCCAATGTTCCACGTTCCAAAATTTCAATATTACTTTATATACATGAAACAACATATATAGACCATTGCTTTCAAATCTGTTCCAATGTTCCACGTTCCAAAATTTCAATGTTACTCTATATACATAAAACAACATATATAGACCATTACTCTCAAACCTGTTCCAATGTTCCACGTTCCAAAATTTCAATACTACTCTATATACATAAAACAACATATATACATAAAACAACATATATAGACCATTACTCTGAAACTAGTTCCAATGTTCCACGTTCCAAAATTTCAATATTACTTTATATACATGAAACAACATATAGAGACCATTACTCTGAAACTAGTTCCAATGTTCCACGTTCCAAAATTTCAGTATTACTATATATACATGAAACAACATATATATAGACCATTACTCTCAAATTTGTTCCAATGTTCCACGTTCCAAAATTTCAGTATTACTATATATACATGAAACAACATATATATAGACCATTGCTCTCAAATCTGTTCCAATGTTCCACGTTCCAAAATTTCAGTATTACTATATATACACGAAACAACATTATATAGACCATTACTTTCAAATCTGTTCCAATGTTCCACGTTCCAAAATTTCAATAGATCTTTTCTATACATGAAACAACATATATAGACCATTACTCTCAAACTTGTTCCAATGTTCCACGTTCCAAAATTTCAATATTACTTTATATACATGAAACAACATATATAGACCATTACTCTGAAACTTGTTCCAATGTTCCACGTTCCAAAATTTCAATATTACTTTATTACATGAAACAACATATATATAGACCATTGCTCTCAAATCTGTTCCAATGTTCCACGTTCCAAAATTTCAGTATTGCTATATATACACGAAACAACATTATATAGACCATTACTTTCAAATCTGTTCCAATGTTCCACGTTCCAAAATTTTAATAGATCTTTATATACATGAAACAACATATATAGACCATTGCTCTCAAATCTGTTCCAATGTTCCACGTTCCAAAATTTCAGTATTACTACTATATATACACGAAACAACATTATATAGACCATTACTTTCAAATCTGTTCCAATGTTCCACGTTCCAAAATTTCAATAGATCTTTATATACATGAAACAACATATATAGACCATTACTTTCAAACCTGTTCCAATGTTCCACGTTCCAAAATTTCAATTGATCTTTATATACATGAAACAACATATATAGACCATTATTCTCAATCCTGTTCCAATGTTCCATGTTCCAAAATTTCAATATTACTCTATATACATAAAACAACATATATAGACCATTACTCTGAAACTAGTTCCAATGTTCCACGTTCCAAAATTTCAATATTACTTTATATACATGAAACAACATATATAGACCATTACTCTGAAACTAGTTCCAATGTTCCAAGTTCCAAAATTTCAGTATTACTATATACATGAAACAACATATATATAAACCTTTGCTCTCAATTCTGTTTCAATGTTCCACGTTCCAAAATTTTTTAATAGATCTTTATATACATGAGAAAGCAACATATATAGACCATTACTTTCAAACTACTGTTCCAATGTTCCACGTTCCAAAATTCAATACTACTCTATATACATAAAACAACATATATAGACCATTACTTCAATTCAATTCTTCAACTGTACCCTCAAATTATTTATTATAACATACAGATATATAGAGATCATTACTCTGAAATTAGTTTCATTACTCTGCATCGTTCCAAAATTTCAATATTACTTTATAATACGTGGAACATTGGAACAAGTTTGAGAGTAATGGTCTATATATGTTGTTTCATGTATATAAAGTATTATTGGAATTTTGGAACGTGGAACAAGTTTGAGAGTAATGGTCTATATGTGTTGTTTCATGTATATAAAGTAATATTGAAATTTTGGAACGTGGAAAATTGGAACAAGTTTAAAAGTAATGGACTATATATGTTGTATCATGTGTATAAAGATCTATTGGACTTTTGGAACGTGGAACATTGGAACAGGTTTGATAGTAATGGTCTATATATGTTGTTTCATATATATATAATAAAGTAATATTGAAATTTTGGAACGTGGAACATTGGAACAAGTTTGAGAGTAATGGTCTATTCTATATATGTTGTTTCATGTATATAAAGTAATATTGAAATTTTGGAACGTGGAACATTGGAACAAGTTTGAGAGTAATGGTCTATATGTGTTATTTCATGTAGATATAGTAATATTGAAATTTTGGAACGTGGAACATTGGAACACGTTTAAAAGTAATGGTCTATGTATGTTATATCATGTGTATAGAGTAATATTGAAATTTTGGAACGTGGAACATTGGAACAGGTTTGAGAGTAAAGGTCTATATATGTTGTTTCATATATATAAAGTAATATTGAAATTTTGGAACGTGGAACATTGGAACAAGTTTGAGAGTAATGGTCTATATGTGTTGTTTCATGTATATAAAGTAATATTGAAATTTTGGAACGTGGAACATTGGAACAAGTTTAAAAGTAATGGTCTATATACTGTTGTATCATGTATAAAGATCTATTGGACTTTTGGAACGTGGAACATTGGAACAGGTTTG